>NW_012150618.1:1982059-2117307 GCF_000956105.1 Propithecus coquereli | reverse complement strand
CTGTGCTTTATAATTTACCCAAGGATACCTGGTTTTGTTCTGTCATGTTTGAATAGACAGCAAATTGTTGTATTTTTTCCAAGTAAAAAGCAATAGAGCTCTCCCATATTTCTGTGTGCATCTGATCAGTTTTTCTGAATTATTTTGTTTGGTCCACCTAGAAAAAATTAGAGTCTCTGCAGAATAACAATGACTGCTTAACAGTTTATTAAAATACTATCATAGCAGTAAATTAGTCACATCAAATCAAAATCCAAAGGGCTTCACAAAGCATGACATGATGTTTTTGCAGTCATCTTTAGGAAGTCAAAAAGCCTGTCATTAGAGTATAGAAAATTTCAGTGAAACAGTGCAGATTTGTTTTAATTGCTTTCCAGGAAAAACCAAGTTAAACCTTGGTTAATTTGTCGTGTAGGCAGGAAGGGGCTTTCTAATCCAGCCTGTCTCGTTTATGTTTTGAGGGATTGTATGTAATTGTCTTACACCCATCGCAATCTTATTTACAAGATATACCTGTTTGAGAGATGTTGCAAAAACATATCCCTTCATCTGTGGTTATCCTAGCAAAGTGGGAATATTATTTAAATCATGTACTTCTTTATTTTGCTAGAGTATTTGATTTAAAAAGTGTCAGACCATTTCCTCAGTAGGCATATGCTTGCACTTAGCCTTAATTCATACCCTCGGAGGCGGCAAATACAGCATGGCTCTAGTCTGTGTATTTTGTGTATTTTAAGAGGTTTCTTATAACAGGCCTAGTCTGTGGCCATCCTAGTGAGTAGCACTTAGCGGGTTTACAAACCACTCTGTCTTGGTGATGACATACTCAGTGTGGTTCTGGAAGCTAAATAAAACACAGGAAAGGGATATTAAATAAAATAAAGAACATGCCTATGTAATTATTGCCAGAAATGAAATTTTGAAACCCTAAATTTGAGTGTGGTCTAGGCACCTGAAAATTCCTGTAGATAAACAAACATCATTTCCCAGATTAAAATTTCAGGAAAGCAATGTCTATCAAATGTCTTGTTTAGATAAAATATTTTGACTGATCATAGGAGAAATGGGGAGCGGAGGTTGAGTGAGACAGGTGCCCCCAAAAGCAACATTCCCTTCCAAAGATGACTCTGTTTCCCAGTATGTAAGACAGCAAAGACAACTGGTTTAGGCCAATATCACTCATTTTCTACAAGGAGACTTTTGGCCAACTCAGAAGATACTATCTTTTACTTTGGAATTGTTTTGTGATTTTAAAATACTTATCTCTTTAAACCTTGAAAATAAGATTTTCTTTCTAAAAGGACTGATTTTTTTAATGATGGTGATCCGGTTAATACTATCACAGTTGGGGAGGTTAAGGAAGGTTAACCCTCCTCCCATGGTTATATTCTAACTCAAGTCTTTGGATTTTTCTGTAGCCATTTCCATGAGAAGAGAGCTAATGTTTTTCAAGCCTCTGCTATTTACTTTATGCTTTGTCCTGAACTAGATGCTTTTACACAGATTATCACATTTACTCACAAAGATAACTTTCTTAGCATTTTGCAGGTAAGAAAACTGAGGCTCTGAGCGGTGAGGTAATTTGCAGAATACCACATGGCAAGTAGGTGGCTGATTACAGGTTCTAGACCCATCTCTGTCTACCTAAAACTATGACATCTCCCTTAAACACCTGACTAGCCATGGTGATCTAATGCAAGTGGGCCTAGCAAGTTCAAATACATTTGTCCTTTGGCTAGGTTTTCCATTTGGCTGAAGTTAAGCACACTTGTAGTTAATTCAGGTCTTTATGGTTTATTTTTGTGTATTGTTATTTCTCCCATTCACAGTACCTAGCATGATGCTCTGCATAGAGTATGTAATTAATAAATATTTGCTGAATGAATCAATTTTAGATTCCTTGAGCCCCATGAAAGCTGCTTAGAGGGCTTATAGTAACTTTGGTTAAAAAGGTGCAGGGGGCTGGGCATGGCGACTCACAGCTATAATCCTAGCACTTTGAGAGGCCGAGGCAGGAGGATTGCTTGAGACCAGGAATTTGAGGTTGTAATGAGCTATGATGATGGCACTGCACTCTAGCCAGGGCAGCAGAGCGAGACCCTGTTAAAAAAAAAGGGTGCAGAAATGGATCTTCTCCGCTCTTTTTCATCCACCTGATAAAATCCTATTTCAAATCTAAACATCCGTATCCCCATAATATGCTGAAATAATAAAAAAAAAAAAAATCCTATTTTAAGGCCTAGTTCATATCCTCGTCTCCTTTATGTAGCTTTCCCTGGCCCACTTTGTCACTGGGACAGAATGGCTTCTTCACCTATGTGTGACTTAGCACTGCATATATACTTTCATGTTGTTTTTTAAAAGGTAAGAATCACTTAGAGGGCACTGTGCCAGACATTAAGCCAAATACTCTACAAATTTTATCTCTTTTTAAGCCTCAAAACAGCTTAACAATGTCCTATGTTACAGCTGAGGAAAGTGTAGGACTCAAAAAGGAATAAATAACTTGCCTCAGGTCAGACAGTGAATTTCAGAGATGCACTAGGAACCCAGATCTAGCCTGTGTTGTCAATATATTCTTTTTGTTATTATTAAGGTAAAATTTACAAACTAAAGTTTGTAACAGTAAAGTGCACATATCTTAAGTGTACAGTTTAATGAGTTTTGATAAATACACACATCTGTGTAGCCATCAACCCAGTCAAGATAGAGAGCATTTCCATTGCCCAGAAAGTTCTCTCGTGCCCCTTCCCTATCAGCCCCAGCCATTCAGGGTTAGAGCTGCCTGTTCTTGAACCTCATAGAACTTGAACTCTAGAGTATGTCTTCATTTTTGTCTCTCATTTCTTTTACTCAACATAACATTTTTGAGATTCATCCATGTTGTAATATGTAGTGATACCCACCATATCAGTGGTTCATTGATCTTTTTTGCTAAGCAGTATTTCATGAATAGACCACAATTTGTTTATCCATTCTCCCATTGGTGAGCATTAGGATTATTTTTGGTTTGGAGCTATTGTGAATAAGGATACTGTGAACATTCTTGCACACAAATCTTTTTGAGGGCATATGTTTTCCTTTCTATTGGGTAAATACCTAAGTGTTCAATCACTGGGTCATAGAGTAGAAATATGTTTAACTTGATAAGGAACTGCCAGTTTTCCAAAGTGTCTGCATGATTGTACACTCCCAACAGAAATGTATGAACATTCCAATTCATATCTTTGCCAACATTTGGTGCTGATGGTCTTTTTAAGATTTATGCTACCTTTTAAAATGTCCTCTTTCCTATTTGACTGTGAGCCTCTCAAGGTCAGGAAACACGTGCCATTCATTTCTGCATCCCCCATGCTTAGCTTAGTGTATGGCACAATAAATATGATGCCTGTGAAACTGTGACTTTGAGGACTGCAAAAATGGTTGTCAGGTCCCTTCTAGCAATGAAAATCTGGAACTCTAACCATGTGCTATGTGGCGTGCAGGTAGTTTTATATTGAAAGGACTTTGGATAGTTGTCTTCAGAACGTAGCAGCCTTTCAAAAGTTAGATGGCAGATTGGTGAACCTCAGTGAGGAAGTGAGTGACTTGCCAGGCATGGGTTCTCCAGAGTGAGATGGCTGGCGAGTCCCACTGTTTGCAGCAATGGGTCCATCTGCTGCAGAAGGTCCTCTTGGACATCAGTGGAAGCCAGAGTGTCTCAGCTTGTCGATCTCTGATCTACTATTTTTTAGGATAATGTTTGAATTATCTGTTGCTATATAAACAATATATAGTAGCTTAAAACAGCACATATGCATTATCTCAAGCTTCCTGTGGGTCAGGAGTCCGGCATAATTTAATGGAGTCTTGTCCTTCATAAGGCTGCAATCATGGTGTCAGCTGGGGCTGCAGTTAAGTCGAGGCTTGACTGGGGAAGGAGCCACTGCCAAGCTTACATGATTGTTGCAAGATTCAGGTCCCTGTGGGTTGTTGGACTGAGGGCCTCAGTTTCTTGACGGTTGTTGGCCAGAGGCCACCTGCAGTTCTTTGCTGTCGTAAATTTGTGTAATATAACTGTGCCTTGGCATGCATGTGTAGGCCTGTCAAGTGTAGGGTAATGAGGCATGATCTGATTGGATCTTATAAAGAGGCAATGCTGTGAGGCATGATCTTGCTGAATCTTGCCCTAGGGTGATGCCAGGGCTCTATCTGATTGGACTCTGGATCCAGCCAAGCAGTGTGCACTCCTTAATTCAGTCCCCACTTCTCAGTCCAAGAACTTAGGTTCTGCTCATGGTTGCAAACTTGGCTCATCTGGGCATGCTCAAGTTGGGGGAACGTCCATGGCAACTGAAAAACAACTCATAACTTTGTCATGTAAGAGTTGAGCCAGATTGGTCTGGTGCTGTTACAAAGGGAGCCAGACACAAAGAGATAATTGTATGATTCCATTTGTAGGGAGTTCTAGAACAGGAAAAACTAATCTATGGTGACAGAAATCAGATCAATTGTTGGTTTCAGCAGGAGTTTGCAAACCCAGTGGGACCCTGTCACCTTTAGCCCAATTAGAACTCCCCTCTCGCCGTGTGGCTGTTTGTGATTTGGCCCTCGTGTTCCTTCCACAAGGACATGAACACCAGGAGGTAGGGAGAATTGGGATGTTATCTTGGAGTCTGTCTGCCACAGATGGTCCATTAAAATTCCTTTTAAAAAGTGGAAAATACTGATATTATGAGAAAAGTACTTGTTTTGACCCAAACAAAGTAATACATTTTTTTACTGGTCTAATGAATCATTTCAGAGGTTCCAACTTTACCCCCAACACAGAGATGCTATTCTGGGTAAATGATCTGCAGTTAATGTCCACTGGTACAGAAGATTGATAGGGAAGCATGAAGTGATCTCTGGATAAATACGTCTCAGTGGGTTCATTCAGTGTAGATGAATTGAGTCTTTTCTATAATCGGCTTCTGGACAGAGCTTTTGCTCTGAAATTTGCCATGGATTAAAGAAGTAGGGAGATTGGCAGAGAGACCCCTGTAACCCAAGTGTGGGAAGCCAAACTCTTTGGCACTGTATTTGCTTATCTGGAATGGAATGATTGGCCCAGATAAAACACAGAAAAAAAACCTGAGGGTCATATGAAACTAAATTGTCCATACTCTTTGACAGAGTCTTTTTAATTAAAAAAGTAAGTCCCATTATGAACAGCAGAGCAAACAAAATATTTTACTTGTTAGAAGATACTCAGAAGATGTTCAGGCTTTAACACTCAGCTTTGGTGAATTTAGACAGTCAAGGAAGGCAGCAGAGCCTCGTCCTGCCTTCACCATGGTGTACTTATTCTGCCTATCCTTGGTTATTAGGATTTTTAATACCTTAAATGTTTTTTTTTCCTAAATTTAAACCAAGCACAAAGGTTCATTTCCAGGCTTTAAGAGACATTTTTATACTATTTTAATAGGTTAGTTTTGAGAAACTAAAGGTCATTGTATTAGTCAGAGTTCTCCCAAGAGACAGAATACACACACACACACACACACACACACACACACACACACACATGACAGGGGATTTATTGGGGGAATTGGCTCACAAAATTAAAGAGGCTGGGAAGTCTCCACAGGCTGTAAGCTGGAGAAACAGAGAAGCTGGTTGTGTGGCTCGGTCCAAGTCAGAAGTTCCAAGAACTGAGAAAGCTGATGGTATAGCTTTCAGTCCAAGACCAAAGTCCTCAAAGCCTTGGGGGCCCTCTGGTGCAAGTCCCAGAGTCCAGTGGCCCAAGAACCTGGAGTTCTGATGTCCATGGACAGGAGAAGAAGGGCATCCTGGCTGTGGAAGAGAGAGAGAATTCACCTTTCCTCTGCCTTTTCGTCTATCCAGGCCCCAGCCAATTGGATGGCATCCACCCATATTGAGGGCGGACCTTCCCCGTTCAGTGCACTGACTCACACACCACTCTCCTCTGGAAACGCAGACACACCAGCTAGCTAGGCATCCCCCACTCCAGTCGGGTTGACACCTAACACTAACCATCTCTGCCGTAGAGCTGGACTTAAAAAAAGTTTGTTTAAAATTTATCTGCTTAATAAGCTGTATAAGCCATCTTTGAGTCTAAGAATTAATCATTTCCAAGAGATGGAAAATAGCGTATTTGTCTCCTCTAGTTAAAAAAGGAAGACAATATTCATAGACATAGGAAACTTCTTTTGCCACATTTCAAATTTCTAGGCAATTTACGTTGAGAACCAAAAAAGTTTCATTTGATGGATATAGATTGAAAGGGCAATTTTATTTTAGTTACAAAATAATAACGGTGACAGTTATATAGTGCGTATTATATGCCAGCCACTGTTCTACCGGGTATATGTATGTGTACTAGGTGTGTATACCCACTGTATGTATATATACTAGTTCACATCCTGCTAGTTCCCTTGCTAATGGTTAAATATTAATAAATATTTGATGCATGCTCACTTTATATGAGAGTAGTGTTTTCACTTTTTGGAAATTATGCTTTAGTGAATCCTATGATACAGGTGCTGTTATTATTCCAGTTGTACAGATGAGGCACCCGAGGCACAGGGAAGTTGAGCACCTGGCCCAGGGCTTTGGAGCCAGGCCGAGGTGGAGCCAGCACTGGACACCCAAGTGTCTGCTCCTAACTATCAGGCCACTCCCAGTCTTGAGGAATTTGTTTTCTTTGCACATGTAGGCCATAGCCACCCTTCTGACACTAAAGAAACAGAAGAAACAAGAGTCCAAGACAAACCAGTGCATTCCAGCTTAAGGAAAACAAAGGAACCAAAAAAAGCACACTAGCTCCAGCCTGGCCCAAGCATCTGGGTTAGGACAACCAAGTAAGGAAGGCCACACTTCACTATTTTAAAGAAAATAAATGCCCAGTGACAATGGCCTCGTTATGATTCTGAGGGGCAACATGAAATGCTTCCTAGATGAATTAGAAAACAACCCCAAAGTTGCAGGAGTGGATGAAGCTCTGAAAAATGTCTCAATGGGCATCCGGAAGTACAGCCTCTGGATTGACACATGGGATCACAGGGGAGCCAACGACGGGGAGATGGATAGCTCCTGAGACATGGTTGTGGTGTCGCTGGCGTCATGGAATCTGCACTGACATGGGCCTCCACCACGGTCCCATTGTCCCACTCAGAAGAGGCCTTCAACGGAGCTGCATTTGGACGCCAGGGAAGACTTTCTCACTGGATCAATGGTGGCCTCTCTACTGGTGACTTCCATGGCATTGGGGCTTCCTGGGCTGGAGGTAGAGCAGAGCCTCAGGACCCCTCGGCTTGTGGCTTTGAAACTCACCAATCAGAATGGCCTTTAAATGGCATATGCGCTGTTCCAGAACTTACCCATGTGAAGCAGATGGCTCAGGCCCTCCTACCCTGTTGGAGGACTTGATGGGGGTGTTATCAGTGAGAGCAGAGGAAGGCTCAGCCTGCCCCTGTGCACCTGGTAGCTGGCTGGCTCTTGCTCCTGGACATTTTGAGCAACACACAGTTATTGTCATGGATATTTAGCATCATTTGACCCCGAAATGTACGCTGGAGGCCAGTCTAGGCAGCTGCCCTCTCAGTTACTTAAAAAAAAGTATATAGAATATGGTTATATATATATATATATATATATATACATACACATATTTATTTATAGTTTTTACTGATGCTAAAATAAAACATCCCCATTATAAAAGCAATATGGACATCACAAAAAATTATAAAGAAAAAAGGTAAAACATGTCCCTAAATCCAGTTGCTCATAGATGCTGCTTTATGTACTAAAAAGGGACATGTATACGTGGGATGAGAGCACGAAGGAAGCCAAGCGGAGCCGGCTGGTGGCTTAGAGACAACAGACGACGGGATAGAAGTGGTTGGGGTTTGTCTGCTGTGGCTGCTCCGCTGCCCCTCGAGCTGCCCTTGACAAGGCTGAGAGAGTGAGGCACCCGCTGCATGAGGCTGGGAAAGGTTTCAAGCGATGACTTCTTCATACAAGACGCGAGGAATCCTGGAATGAGGCTGGGCACTGATTTGACGAGAAGCAAAGGGATCAAGCCGACCAGCAACCACATTCTTTCATCTCTCTCCAGGAAGGGCGTTTTTACCTGCACTCGTGGTTATGAATCTGTGATAGATGCCAGTGTCGTCATTGAGAAAGTACCTAAAGCAAAGCTGAGTCAGAAATACTGTGTTTAAAGTGTTCAGAAACAAACACGGAAAAAGACCACTGATTTTTCCTTTGGGGAAAAAGTGACAGCCCATGTAAATTGATAAATTGCACTGAATCTATTGAAGACACATGTTGTGTTTGGTTAAATGCTAATCTCTTATTTGCCCTCCTGCTGCCAAGGCCTGGGTGCGTGTCTGGGATCTGGATGTATGTTTAAACTACTGCGGTTCAGGATAAGAGTTTATGTTACATTGAGGCTCCTATTCTCAAACTTACTGATTTGCAATCTGGGGATTTTACTGAAATGTATACTATTGTCTCTCACCATGTAAGCCAAGTCCATTTTTTCTTCATCCATTTGTATGAGGAAATGTCATAATATTCAGAGCTTTGGAGCATAAGCGATTGCTTCAGGGGCATGTAGTAGGGAGCTGCCTAGTGAACTCCATTCCCTTTGCCTAGAATGTGCTTCTCTGTGGCCAACACCACTTCGTTGCTTACTTATCTTTTTCACTGAAGCAAAGGTAGCATCTTCCCCAGGAAGCCTTCACTGACCATCCAGGCCTGAGTTGGTTGTTCCTCCTCTGGGCTTCCCCAGCTTCCCACTGCCCAGGCTATGTGTTCTGGGCAGGTCAGAACCATGCCCTCTCGTCTGTTATCCCCAGTACCGAGGACAGTGCCTGTCATGAGATTTTAGCAAGTACCTGTTGAATGAATGAGGACACCTGTTGTCTCAAAGGCATTGTTCTTTAGTAGGGGACTGCTGCACTCTGATGATCACTTCCTGCTTCCAGGTCCCCCTGTCTACCCCTTGCCCACCTGAATCGCTGGGATGGCATTTTAGAAGATTTCCACACCTCTAGATACATAAGGACAAAGATGTGCAACTTTGCATTATGTAACAAACTTCTTTCTTTGTACCCCAACAGAGATCATACATGATTAAGTCTGACAGCTAGTGGCAGGTGATTGATAGAAAAACAAAAACTATTTTTTCAAAGGAAACAGCAAGCCTGTGGTCTTCAGGGTAAGATCACTTTGAATTATAAAAATGTGACTTGGAAATATCCCCATGAGTATTTCCAAGTCCAGCCCCGCTGCCACCACCTGGCCTGGAGCCAAGCACCCATCTCTGTACCACTGAGCCCGTGCCGCAGGATCTTGAATCGGGGCACGGACTTGGTGGTTGTCAGCTCACAGAGCGTGGACATGATTCTCGGTATGTGACCACGCAGGAACTTGCCCAGTCTATTTCAAGACAACAAATTACACGCTTACAGGAAGACTATTCTATTTCCCCCTGAAAGATTTTGACTATTTTTTCTCTTTTCCTTTTGCAGAACTGAGAATTAAACTGTCTAAATGTGCTTTTCTTCATATTTACTTACATTCTCAGCATTATGGTACATGTCTACAGAAACACTGTCCTAGTGTTCCATTTAGGGAAAAGGTGATTCTTTGAGGAACAAATCTTAATTTTAATATTACCATGCTTTGGGAGAAGTCAGTGTCAGAAAATTTTAGACAGAGCTTGCATTGGAACAGAAATATCAGGTAGGGAAGGAGCAGGGATAGGTGGGGGGAGGATAAAAGCTCCTCTTTTCTGAGTAATTGAAGTTAACACATGGATGGTGTGAGCTGATACTATGATACACAGTACTTGGGTCAAAAAGGTAGAAATTAAAGGTAGGAAAATATTTTAGAAGCCTCCATTGTTGAAATATTTTGGCATTGTAGTGGACACCAATTATTCCAGTGTTAATTTGGCCTTTCCAGATTTTTACGCCATGTGCTTTGAGGAGTCACTGCTTCACAGCCTCCCCACCTTGCCAGGGATTAGTCTGTTATCTTCTTTCACAGTGATCCAGCAATTTCCACTTAGTCTCAGAGCAGGGAGGATTCACGTACAGAGGGCAGCAGTGGGCTGTCCTGGCCAAGGAGGTACCCACTTCTGGTGAAGGCTACTGTGAGGAAGATCAATGAGAACAGACAGAGAAGGAACGAGCCACCTGCTAGAATTTTTTAATACAATTTTTCGTATTTTATTTGTATAAGTCTTACATTTTTAACTAGAGTGTGACTTGCTGATAGGATATGATCTCCTTTTTTAATCTGAGTACTCATTACGACTTCCTGTTAAATACCCAATCACATACAAGGTCTCTGCTCTTAGGAAGCGGGACTTATCTGGAGCTTGAGAGCCAGATAACTAAGGAAAGTAAATGGCAATTTCCATCCAGAGTGGAGAAGTATCCAAGGCAGGTGGGGATGAGTATCTGGAAGCTGCTTTGGCACAGGGCAATTTCATCCTTTAGTGCACATACACACGGGTAGAAATCTGTATATTTTTTACCTGAGTTTTGCTCACTAATGATCATAATACTTTCAGAGAAAAGGAGACTCTTAGAGACAACAAGTTTAGCTAGAAAGCGGAGCAGGACGTGTAGATGCAGATGCTTGGGCAATACAAGTTGTGTCGTGGAAATCGTGCACAGGATGGCAGAAACTAGGGCAGCACTTGGACCTGACCATAAAGTTGTTTGACAGGTGACACATGTCTTCCTTTGTATTTAAGGAATCAATTCCAACTTTCTATAACCTAGGCAAATTGCTTACAACTGTGGAAAATATCTTTTGATTAATATTATCACATGTAGGGTAAATATGGCAAACACTCACAAAAATGATTCATACTAAATAAATAAAACTAGAACCAAACCCATCAGCATAACGTTGTGTAATACAGTATTATGTATCAGAGCACGTGTAGATTAAGTCCTATTTATAGGAAGCAGCTACAAGTGATAACAGACATGCAAGGGGTGCTGTTTACCTAACATGTCCCTAAGAGTAGCTTTTCCTTTAGTTGTATAAATGCTGGGACTAGGTAGTAGCAACCTCCTAAAGAGATGGGACCAGGGTTGGGGGTGGGCCCCTGCATGTAATCTCTTGTGGAGTATGAGGGATCATCCAGGCAGATCAGGTGTTTCTGCACGAGCTATTTGCCTCGGTCAGGAAGCTGCCTTTGAACTGACTAGAATAGAAGACTGACGAGTATAAGCTTGCCCTATGTTACATTTCAGGTTGGTTTTCATACCAGAGCTTATTGAGAATTGGGATCTAAACTGTGTTATTGTATCCTTGTTTTTCTCTCTTTCCTCCTTTTTGATTCTCAGAGATAACATTTTAGAACAAATAATTTCCTATCATTGAATTACTAGAGAAACACTGACAATGGGAACTTTGTGATATATATTTAATATTTATACATGGTGTGCATTATATATTTCTTTTATTTGAAGGAAGGACTGAATGTAGGTGTAGTAGTATGTCATGTTAGGTTTTTGGGCTTTTTTTTAATCATTTTTATGAGGAACTCAAGAAAGTGTTGAAATTGGCACGCACATTCAGTGAACAGGACTTGGCTTCAGCTGTGGATTTTCACCCACAAGATTCATGACACATTGTGAGAATGCTCGAAAGAGAGCTGCAGGTACTCTCAAGTTCATAGCTCAGCACAGTCCCCCAGGCACACACATCCAGGACAAGCTGATTCTGCCTGTGTTCTGATGGCTGTGATGTTCCCCACTGTAAATGCTCTCCCTTTATCACCACCGAGCTGAATCATACCCATCCTTTAAGGCACGACTGATGTATTATTACTTCCACAGTAAGTTCTGTCAACAGCACCTCTTCCCCGGTCCGTCCCATGAATGTACAGTTAGTGATTAACACGGCATGATTTGCCTAAGGGCTGTGGACAGGTACAGAGGGACAGAGCTTAGAGCACAGACCATTCACACCATGACTTTGGACACTTTGTTATATTTATCTTAAGCCCAATTTTGCATATGAGGAAGTGAGACTTGGGGAAGCTAAGTAACCTGACCCATATGACAGCACTTACTGAAGCCAGGGCCCAGATTCCAGGTGTTCTTGAAGTGCTCTTACCCCTTACAAAATTTCCCTGATGTTTTAAGGGGAGAAAGCATAGCAAGTGCTTCTCCAGCTTTGTTTATTTTTTCTGTCTGATCCAGGCCCAGGTGGCTAGTGGTTGAGAAACCACAGTATGATGGTTTCTCCTGTCAGTGAACGGCAGGGATACTTACCAGACAAAAATCCAAAACCTCGGTAAAAATAGAAAAATAGGAGTGTGTGTCGATTGCAAAGGGTGTGTTTACTTGCGGCAACATTATGGAATGATATTGTATACAGCAAACATACACACTGCCTTTTAAGACCTCGAGAGCACTCTGTAAGAACTGATTGGGAATATTATGTATTGATGTAATAATTAGTGGTTATCCTGGCCTATTTCTGAAAACATCATAATCAATAGTTACAGCAAAGGGAGGAACTGTAACTTGACAAGCAAAATAGCATGTTCTAGAGTCCAGTTTGCTGGGCAGTGAGATGGTTCTCGGGTTCCCCTGTTTTGCTCTCAGTGCACAGTGCTCCTCCGTGCAGAGCGGAGAGGATTCAAAAAGGTTGATGTGTATTTTCTCTGTAAGTGCTAATAAAAATATTCATAGATTTGGTCTGCATTAGGTATATAATAGTTTTCTTCATAAAAGATTTAAAAGCTAGGTAAGCCAAATCAAAAATGCTACTTTGTACTCTACAATTTTTAGGCCTAGACATTGTTATGATGGTGAACATTATATTGGCTTTGAACTTTTAAAAAGTCATTTGGCCTCTACTGTCAACGGCATTTGGATGTGTCGATAAAGGACAGGTGGTGCATACGGAATTTTGATGATTCCGTTTGTGGCTCATTCAAGAATGACTGCTGTTAGAGAGATTTGGCTCAAAATAGAGCCCTTGTTCCTGGTGTTTAGGTCATTCGTAACATTAGTGATTGGAATAGATGCTCAGAATGACCTCTGGAGTGGAGTAACAGCGGGGCCCACTTTTGAAGTGGTCTTTCTAGCACCCTTTGGGGAATGGGGTCATGGTATTTAAAGCTTTGGGACGACTCCCCGTAGATATGAATCAGGATTGAGTTTTCAGTATTGTGTCTAATTTTGTGATGATAGGTGCAGTAGGGAAAAGTCGAGTGTTTTCTTAAATTCCTTTGCTTCTTAGGAAAAGTCATTTACTTTTTACTTTTAGTATAGAGAATATTAAAAAAAAGAGAAAACACCTGGTTGTTAGACAAGCTGGGTCCATGCCAAAGTGAAACGGAACGTGCAGCCGTCAAATGTGATTACTTTCCAGGCCCGGCGTAGATCCCTCCTTGACTCGCTGAAATATATACATATATGTATATTTATATATACATATTTATACGGATATATATATGGAATTCAGAGAAGAGGCAAATTAGAGTGGCCTAGAGCTTTGAAAAATGGATTTAATGAAAGAAGTAAGATGGGGCATGAATGACTAAAATTTGGATGGGTAAAAAGAGGAAATAAAAACACTTCAGGTGAGGAAACAAACTTGTAAACTTGACAGATGTTTTTGGGAATATGCATGGAACTTATTTAAAAATAGAATGAGTCCTTTGAATTGAGAAAGCCTGCTTCCTTAGACAAATATCTCTTACATATATGCACAGCTTTTTGTGACATCATTTTTATAACTTTAGCATATGTATGTGTTTATTATGTGTGTGCGTGTGTGTGTGTAGATGTTGTGTATATAAACACACACAGACTGAGAAAGAGAGAGTTTGCTTTTAAATTCTTCCCTGTTTGTCCCATGACAGTGTTGGTTATTTTATGTGATAACTAAAACATAAAATGACATACTTTTAGATGGGCTCCCAAACCTTACTCCTGTCACTGACCTGAAAGACTTCTTTTCAAAGTCTGTGCCTTTGTTGAATTGCTGCTATTGTACAGGCAGAAGAGCCCGCAGTGTGGGGTGGATCTGAGAAGCGAGGAAGTCGGCTGAGGCTCTGGACGCAGGACAGTTTTGAGTCTGTCCTGCCTCTGCCATTGGCTTTTCCTTCCTGGGAAAGTGTTTTGACTTATTAGAGGATGTGTTTCCTCATCGACAAGATGAGAAAGCAATATCCACCCGAAGGTGTAAGGAGAGAGCTATATTCAATCAGTTGCCTAATGCACAATTCATAATAGGCACATGATAAATACCAGTTCCTTTCTCTCTTTTCCTGTACTTCAGAAAAAGATCAAGGCTCCCTGCCTAAAAATCCATTTTCCATAGCTTCATATTTCTGTTAGCTAGTATAGCTTAATTCTCTCTTTCCAGCTCTCATCATCACAATTTCATTAGCATATTCAATTTCATGTTATTTATAACCCTGCATTATTATTTTTATAATCCTTACAAGTTATTTTTGCTCCAGTGCCTCTTTGTACTATCACGAAATATATTTCCTCCACTGCTGGACGGTTTCTTCATTTATTCTCTGTTACATATACCCTCCTATGATTTACCTTTTTATGACCCCACAAAGCATGATTTTTTGTTTTAGGTTTGTAATGGCTTTGCTTGATTCTGAAATGTCCATGGCCTCTAGGCCAACCAGTCTTATTCTTATTGCCTGTTTGGCTTCTCCTGTAAAACCTTAGCTCTGAAGTCATAAGAAGAATCCTTCAATTCACCTATGCTCGACTCTAATTTCAAGGCTTGTGTCCTGAGATTAGACTATCTCATATTCATGCAACCCTACTTCCCACCAGTGCAGTCGGCGTAACCAGTACATGTTAGAGAGAAAAATCTGCCATACAAAATGTCATTTGCCTGGCATGGAGACATTCCTGAAAGAAAAACTCAGTTTGCGTTAATCAACTTTTCCTTCCCATTCCTACCTTTCTTTAAGGCATTGTTGAAACTATACATATATACATATATATATATATGTGTGTATATATATTTTTTTTTTAAGAGCCATTTTATTTGTCAAATTCTGTGCTTTGAAGAGTCATGCCCATGTTAAAATGTCTTCTTGATATCATGGATGTTTTTGATATTATTCACACTTATTTGTAGGATTGAAATCTCCATGATAAATAAGGCTATTTTTTAAAGATGAGCAATTTGCTTTGCTTGTTGCTATAAGGGATCTTTAGGGAGCCCCTGAATCTGAGAATTGTTAGTAAGGTGGGAAGGTCACGCTGTGCCTTGTTCCATCCAGCACTGTGGTCTTCTTAACGTCTCAGTTGGAGGTTGTTTAGGTCTGGTGTCGTCGCTTCCGCTACAGGGACACTGCTCGGAGGCCCCATTCCATGTCAGGCCTCAGACTGAAAGCTCCGTCTTCTGATGAGCCCATACTCCCTTTTGCACCATGATAATCAAGTTATTTTTGGTAGGCATAGATTCATTCAACTGATATTTTCTGCTGTTGGGGAAAACGTTTTTGTTAAGACGCATTTCCCAACAAGCAAATTGATATTAAGTAGGCTGGGATACATTTGGAATTCATGATTGTGCTTTCTGCATTGTTTCCCTGAAAACCAAGAAACTTGATGTTTGTTTTGATGCAAAGATGAAATCTGATTTTTTTTCCAACAGAGCTGGCCTTTGCTTTCAAGTCCTGTGTCTGCATTCGCCCTCAATATCAGTTCTTTCGTGATTTGAAAGTGAGTGACTCACTACCACTTTGAAAAGACTGTTAATATTTCCGGATTTATGATGAGTTCAAGACAGCCAGGCTTTTAGAAAGGATTCTTGTTGCTGGGTGCTCGAAAGCACACCTCCCCAACTCATTTTGTTGAAAGGCAAGATTAAGACTTTGCTAGAAAGGAAACCGATCTAATAAGTGCTAAAGAGTATTTATGACCCACACTATACTTCATCTTCCAGAATCATAATACAAATGTAGGAATACCCAAACCCTGCCAGGGTTTTAAAAGTTACATTTCATTCATGCCCAGGTATAACCTCCCGTCATAAATCCTGAAAAACGTGCAGGAAGACTGTGACAGGCCATTCTAGAGTATAATGAGGGCTGCATCTTTCAGTGCAGGACTGATGTTTATGTATGTGACTACTTGGAAGATGTTTTATTTAATACACCATGTTCTTAAATTGGCTCTATTTTAAATATAATGGTAAGAGCTGCTTACACTTTATTGTAGGTATGCCAGGCAGTTTATAAATGATGATTTTAATCCCTCCAGCCCTATGAGGTAAGTTTTATTCTTCCTGCTTTACGTATGGGGAAGCTAAAACTCAGAAACTTTTAAGACCTTGCCGAGGTCATGTCCAGTAAGTGGCCTGTTACCTTGAACTGATAACTGCCACACCCACATTCTCTTCCCTGCATTCTTTTCCCTTTTCCCTTTGGCTCAACTTTGGCAAGGCATTTCTAATTTTTACGCACCTGTTTATTTGGCTTTTTCGTAGTTTTGTTGTGTTTTTGGTGGTGTGTTGATCTGTGTGTACAGAGTAATGCTTGGAGGTATAAGAAGCCTTGTTTATCTTCCAATATGATAGTTCTACAAACCACAAAATTTTACCTAAATTCTATTAAATCTGACACAAAGTGGAATTAGAGAGATAACAGGAAGAGAAGAGATGATGAATTTATTGAAACTCACTCTCTTTTAATAGACACCATCAGGCTCTCCGGTGTTAGATTGCTAGTTAATTTTGTGAGGATTACTGTTCAAATGACTTCAATAATTTCTGCTGCTCTATTAAAAATCCTCTTTTACATTTGAAAACCTAATAAAGAAGAAGCTATGATCTCTTTCTTGTGTTACTTGAAAGTTTATGGGAAAGCATAATTCCAGATGGGACGGTTCTGTCTGCACCACAACATCTGTATGAGACCAACTTTGCCATCAAACCCATTTCATCCATATGCTTTCTAAATCAGTGCTCAGCATTTATGAGCAACTCTTCAAATCTCTTATTCACATGCATATCATTTCAGTGCAGTTTATTTGAAACTCCCAGAATGTTTCTTCCTACTCATTTCCCTAAAACATGAGAGGAATTGGCAAGTGACAAGTCATGTCTCCGTCAAACATATGACCGATTCATTTAGTATATGGAAGACATGGACTCTCATTACCAGTGGCCCCAGACAATGGCCCAGAAACCCATCAAGCAGGAGACGGAGCTAGAAACACAAAATCTTTTTTATCCATTTAAAAATATCGTGCTTTGACACCAACCTTCATGCAAGTTGTGACCCATAACCCAGCAAGAATTATTTCATTCATAGGAAGTCACCAAGGCTTTCCAATGTGTTTCCCTACTTAGTACTTAGTCCTCACAGACTTCTTCTATTGGATTCTGGGGTTAGCTTTCCTCCAGCTTCATAGTGGTGATGTTTACACACATGCACACACACACACACGGGTGCGTAAACACACGCATACATTCACACACACACACACACATACACACGGTTGCAGCAGGAAACCCTCCAATCTACCCACTGCCCCACCATACGTAGAGCCCTGGACTAAGAGTCCCGTGAGCTCGAACCCAAGTCCAAGTCCAGCTCTGACACCACTCAGCTGGGTGACCATGGGCTCAGCTTCCTTCCTGTGAAGGCGGAAAGTTGCTCTGCCCTGTTGACCCCCAGGGTGGATGGCAGGGCTGCCGAAATGGCGCACATCAACATTAAAGCTCCACGCCCTTGTAAGCTCATTTCAGATGTGCCGCAGTCCCTTTGGCATCCTTGCAAGGACTTCCGTTTGCCTCTTAAATGAAACTGTATCTTCTGATCTTGGTTTCAAATGTCACAGGGACATCCTTAACTTACACTCACCATCTACAGTCTCCTTGGTGTGCAGATGCCCTGCCCTTCTCCCCAGTGCTACACCTGCTGCGGGTGCCTGGGACCCTGGCTGGGTGTGCCTGCCCTTCTCTTGCTGTCCTGACCCTCTTTTCTTCCAGACATAGCAGGGGAGACCCCCCTACATGGAGCTGTGCCAACTCCATCACAGGGGTGCATTTGGTCTAGCCCTCTCTTAGTTCCTGACGATGGCCCATTTGCTCCTGAACTGGGGCCTCAACACAGGCTGCCAACCATGTCCCAGGCTTCTCTCCACCTCCTTCTCCTCCTGGAGTTTAGGAGCCTCTGTTGTTCCTTCTCATATATACCCTGTGCTTTGCGCCTTACAAGACTCATCACAATTGTATGTATGTTGAAGCCCTAGCCCCCAGTGTGATGGTATTTGGATGTGGGGCCTTTGGAAGGTGATTAGGTTTAGATGAGGTCTTGAGAGTGGGGCCCCCATGATGGGCTTAGTGTCCTTAAAAGAAAGGACAAGACAGCAGAGCTCCCTCTGTCTCTCTGCCATGTTAGGACACAGCCAGGACAAGGGCCCTCACAGGAACCTGGCCATGCTGGCACCCTGACTTCCAGCCTCTAGAACTGTGAGAAATAAATATCTGTTATTTAATTTGTTGTGGCAATTTGTTATAGCCCTCTAAGCTAGGACTGTATCCCCAGGGTCACGTCTGTATCTCCAGGCCCCAGCACGATGCCTGGCATAGAGTAGGCCTTCGATAAATATTTGATGGGTGCAGTAGTGACTGCTCTGCGTCTAATTTCTACCTGCCACACTGTCCTTACACTTTCCCAGGTATCTAGCATTTCACTCACATTTCTGCACAGGGCCTGGTCTCCTCTGTGTTTGATTCATTTACCGAGTTGATAGTCACAAGTATTACTTCTTTTCAACAAACATGCTAAAATGTGAACATCTAAATTAGTGTAGTAGCCTCAGGAGACTGTGAACTCCAAGCAGCCTATTCAGCACACTTGGATATTCTCTTTGGGAGTTGCCTTCATTGTTTGAAGCATACTTTTAAAAATACTCTCAATGATAATATAAAGATATCCTTAGAGAAAAAATTTGATTAAGTAAGAAAAGCCCAGTCATTCCAATTCAAGTTTGGAGAGTAAGCTAGGTGATCAAGCTTGAAAATTTTGACGACTTAGGGTCAAAAATGGCAGGTAGTAAGATTGTCATCTTGTGGAATGAACATCTAGGCCTATTGTTAACCTTTACCACTAACCAGCCATGTGTCTTAGCCTAAGTATTTAACCTCTCTTTGTTTCAGTTGTGTCCTCTGTAATTTGAGGGGTTGGACTTCATATCTATGGTTATTTTCCTGTTCTGAAATCATATGATGAGTGCATGTGTGTGTGTGTATGTGCGTGTGCACGAACATGCATGTGCTTGGGGGTGGGGGGAGGTGACCCAAACTGGCTCTGATTGCAAAGCCAGAGAGGGAGAAATTCCAGACTTAGTCAGAGCAATGGCAGTTTGGTTGGACTGAAGCCTTTTCTCAAAGACAACACTTTACTCATTTGTTGATGTTCTACGTATTTGTTAAGCAAAGCAGTATATGAAAACTTTTCAAATCATGGAATACTTAGAAAATGATAATCTTTGTATGGTACACTGAAGTAAACTAGTAAGGATGTGGGTGTCTGTATAAGGCTTGATGAAAACATTCACTACATTTTATTATGTAATTACTAGAAAAATAAAATACAAAATATTAGGGAAGATACCAAATTTTGAAATTGTGGAAAACTTCCAAATAAAAATATTCAAATTCATAATCGAGAATGATGACCTTTTTTCAGATTTCAAACTTGAAAGGCTCCGTCCAGTTCCTGAGTGAGCCTTTTGGATGAAAATTTCTTCGAATTCTTGAGAGTCACCATTGACAAGAAATTTCATCCATATAAAGAGGTGACAGAAAAAGAAAAACCATCTAAACAACTGTATAAATTTCCTAGTGCTGTCATAACAAATTACCATAAACTTCATGGCTTAAAACAACACAAAATAAACATCTTCTATTTTGTCTGGAATGGATTTTAATGGGCTCAAATCAAGGTGTCCCCAGGGTGGTGTTCCTTCTGGAGGCTCTAGGGAAGAATTTGTCTTTTTGTCTTTTCCAGCTCCTGGAGGCTGCCTGCATGCCTTAACTTGTAGCCCCTTCCTCCATCAGCAAAGCACGTCGCTCCAACCTCGGCTTCCATTGTCACCTCTCCTCTGGCTCTGACCTTCCTGCCTCTCTTAGAAGGACCTTGTGATTACCCTGGGTTCACCCAAGTAATCCAGGATAATCTCCCCATCTCAGGATCCTTAACTTAATCACATCTGCAAAGTCCCTTTGGCCATGGAAAGTACCAGATTCACAGGTTCTGGGGATTAAGACGTGGATGACTTGGTGGATGACTTGGTGGGGAAGAGGGGGATGGGGGGATGGAAGGAAATTGTTCATCTCACTACAGCTATTCTTCAAAAATTCCCATCAATTGAAATTATATTTAAAGAATCAAGTAGAGCTGCCTTTTCTGTTGTTGACAAATGTAATGTTGAAATTTCTTGCAATAATGTGAATGAATTTTTATTCAAACTAACTTTTTATATTAAGTATTTCAAAATAATGGTGACTGCAGAATGGGCACACCCTTGCAGATAGCCATCCTGTAGCTAACTGGGACCACTGAAAAGGCACATCAGCTAGAAACGGACAGGAGGTAGTGACAGGTCTTGAGTTGCCCCTGGGATCATGGCCCCATCTTGCTTGTCCATCCCTACCCGCAGCTGTCACCCCTGAGTGCTGTGCTGGCTCCTGGGGCTCCTGGGATGGCAGGCCTACCCTCTGTCCTCGGTGGGTGGCTGATGCTCTGCCTGAGGTACATGTAGCTGGTGAGTGCAGGATGTTGCTCGTACAGCTCAGACCCCCTCTGTGCAGGCCACCCTTTGGTAGCCCCAGACCGAGCAGCCTCAAAGGATCAAGATGTCAAAGCACACTGCAGCTCGCAGGCTGGAATCTGGGAGGCAGGGAATCAGGCGGGGAGCGTGTGGGTGTGCAAAGTGGCATCAGAGTCAGACAGCTGGGGGCAAGTCCAGAAGCTCCTGCCAATTAGCTGTCTGGCATCGTACAGGTTACTTCACCGTCCTGAGCCTCACTGGGTTGTCATAGGATGAGGTCTTTGCTTAGAACAGCATCAGTGCTGACCATGGATTATGACAATGAGGATGCTGAGTTTTTTCAGCCTTGTCTTGTTTTATTTCTCCCAGGGTAGCTTCTTAATCATCTGCATTCTTTATCTTGCAGTGCACTTATTAGGGGTGCTTCATGCAGTGAGCACATGCAGGAAGATGTCAATCCTCTTGGCAGCCCCGCCCAGGTCCTGGTAGAAGAAGAGGGCCTATCCAGCTGCTGGGCAGAGGCTTGCTCTCTGCAGAGCAGGGGCTGCCGTGTTGGCAGATGCACTGTAGCTCCACAGGTGGGATCAGTTGACTGGAGCAATTACTTTAGGAGAAGAACCTGATGGAATGAAACAGAAACCTAAGTGATTCCATCTCTCTTTGATACTCCATTCCTACCTGCATAAGATCATATAATATTAGGATGAATTCCTGAGCTAATTTGAAATAATACATATTTATATATGTATAAAATATACATATTTATATTTAGGTTGTTATTATAACAGCAGTGCGCTGATCATTTGATTCTTAAAGTAATTTCTTTCTACAGATTTACCCTTGACATTCTGAAATGTATATTTGGATTGAATGGAAAAAAAAAAGAGGCGTGGTATAAAACAAGGCAGTGTTTTCGATCCTGAAATAAAATGAGAAGAGCGTTAATTTGCTTTCAAGTTTAATGAAAAATAGAAGCCACTTTCTCAATCATAATTGATAGCAGTTTAATGTATTATTTTTCAGTGTCCAGAATGCTCATTTTTCACATTTAGCACCAAAAAGGTATTTTCAGGATATTTTTGCCTTTGTTAGCTGGTTGGGTAAGCAGTCAAGATTTTTTTAATGAGTATTTTTGTAAAAATATTTATATATTGGTAGTTAATAAAGCCATTTGTTTTAATTCAGTGGAAAATAATTTTATTAAAGCTTAAATAAAGCTGTGCCAGCAATTTTCCTCCGTTACAGTGTTTCGGGGGCTGCATTACTTATAAGAAATGGAGCTATTGGAGACATTTACTCAGCACACAAACTCCTCATTGTTAACGATGGCTGCTGTGTGCTGACAGCTACCTCTTAGGGAAATGTAACCCATGGTTAACGGTGGAAAGTGTGGCATTAGCATAATTTTTTGGCAAGGACAAGGCCGGGGTTGCACCATTGCCTTCAACAGTGAGTCCTTCATTAACGGCGTCTTATCGGAGGCCCCAACTCCAGCGAGGAGATGCAGCCCCGTGATTGTGTTGTAGGCGACCAGAACCCTGTGTGAGATGGCTTCTTCCGAATAAAAAAGAAAAGGATTTCCATCACTTATAATTATGATTTTAAAACGATCTGTAGAAAAAAGACTCTAAAAAGACTTGCTTGTGTGTGACCAAAATTGACACAGTGTCGAGGCAGCTTTTTTGACGTTGACACTAATGCATATTATGGTTTCCATAAGGTGATTTAGAATTAAAACATTTTTATTCTTCAGGGACCAATTTAGACAAAAATAGATCTTCTAATGCAAGACTTCAGAGTCAAGCATAAATTATTATCCCCTGAGGTTCTGGAAGTTCATTTTCACATTGCTAAAGGCAGTTCAAATAATTAGAAAAAATTTTTTTTGTGTATTTTAGAAGACACATCAAGATAGGATTGGAAAGTAATAGAAAATATTAAATAATTATTTCATATGAATACTCATCCTTTACACAATAAACTACTTCCCTGACCTCAGGATTCCCTTTGATTTCCCGAATAATAAGTAAAATTCTAAAATTAACTATATCTGATAAAATTGGGTAATAGAAGAAGGGGAAGCAGCGACCATGCATTGACTATGTGCGGGGCAGAAGCTGTGCCACGTGCTTTACGTATTTAACAAATTTAAGTTTACATTTAATTTTAAATTTAAATTTACATTGAATGTATTTAAATTTCTTAACAACTCTGTGACTTTATGTCCTCATGTTGCAAATGGTGTCATTAACCCTCAGGGAAGTTAAGTGATAATTCCAAGGTCACTCAGCTAGTAAGGGGCAGGTCTGAGATTTGAACCCAAGTCGTTATGTTCTGGAGTCTGAATTATTGACTCTGTGACCCCCTGAGCTACTGTTTATCTTACTGAATCCATTAAGCTATTCCCCTGGGGCTCCTTCCACTCTCCCTCTTACAGAAGAGTGACTGTTGCTATTTAAAATACAGGGCGCCCTGGTCCTTCCTTCAGCAGTCCTTCCTGTCAGCGATTCTAGCGATTTCTCTCTGTTGGGTTGTGTTGGTCTCTAACGGATTCACCTGCCCACAACCTGGAACGAGGGGTTGCCTCTCTGGCTGGGACCAAAGGGTGTCTTTGCTTCAGTTTTTCCATAGACCTCTTATGGGCCCGTGAAGTGTATGAGTGTCCCCAGGACCAATGGAACATCCCTGGTGGTTTAAGTCAGGTGGGGTCTGGGGAAACTTGGGGTGGAGGAAGGATTATGCTCTCACCTCCTCTTTTTACCCATGAAACAAGAATTTCCACAGAGCACTATGTTGTTTGCAGGAACTGTATGTTCTGAACCTATAAGCTCTAAAATTATTCTTGAAAATATTTTTGGAGTCCCAGAAAGGTTTAGGCCACCCCTGTGGTTTAAGGGGGAAGCTCTGTGCCCAAGAGGTACCCTGTGCCATCCCACTCTCTGGTAGCCTGTGAGCCAGCCCTGGCCCGCTTCAATGTCCTTGCTCCCCCGGGAGCAGGTGCTCACCAGAACTGCTCAATCTTCCTCCCCTGCCTCTGGGGATTCTGCGGTCGCCTGTGCTTCAGCAACATTCTCTTTTGACGTGAAGCTCGTGCTGTGTATGATGGAGTCACCCGAGATTAAGATGAGCCTGAATAAGATCTGTTTTTTGTACTTGTGGAAAATGGGATTCAGCCTGAATTATGAAGTACGTTAATTTGTGTTTTGCAGCTCAGTGGTTCTCAAGCCCAGCTAGACACTGGAATTATCTGAGCAACTTTAAAAAATACCAAATGCCTGAAACTTGTCCCAGAGTAATTAAATCGGAATAGCTAATGCTGGGACTTGACATCAACATTTCTTAAAAGCAGGTGGTAGAATGTGCAGTGAGGGCTGAAAACCCCGAGTGAGAGGGTGGAGACGCAGTGGAGGTAGCTCCTGTGCTGCTGCTGCTACCGCTAGTAGTGCAAAGAGTACTGCTAGTGACCACCTACTGGGTGCTTATGTGCTGAGCACTGTTTATAGAATGAAATTGTTCTCATGCATTTCTTACCTATGAGCTTATTTCATTTTTACAGACGCGTATATGGATAACTTGGGGGAGGTAGAGTGATGTATTCAGAGTGGAATAAGTTTCTGGGGGTATTCTCTACTATGAAGGTGAGGCTTAACCTGTTTATGTAGGTACACTATATCTGACTTCATAGTCATTGTCCTATCTTAGAAGACTTGGATGGTTCCTGTGTGGTTAGCGTGCGTTGGTTCTGCCAGCTGAGGTCTGGGTGTCATACAGCAAACAGCCAGAACTCCTCAGATTCCAAGTCACAAATCCCAGCTTCCTAATTCTTAGCATCAGACTTCACATGAGTTTCCTGAAATGCATCTTCGCTAAAAGTAGTTTATAAGACTGCTAAAGTGGGGAGACTTTGACAACATACTGCCATGCAAAGACTCTGGTAGTACATATAAACTCTAGTAAGTGCACAAACTGTAACTCCTGTGTGGTTGGATTTAACACTTTTGCATGTGATCTCTCGTATTATATTTACAACCTCCCTGGGAGGTCTCCATCATGAAGGCCTTGAAGGGTAAGGTAGGGTTTAGATCGTATTGTAATTTAGCTGGTTGCAAAGTCTGAGATCACTTCGCTTCTAGTCAGGTCATTTAAAAAAACATATCGAGCCACTGGTGTGTTGTTGTTGGTTTTGGGGTGTACTTCTGTAAATGTTAACACATGTGTAGAGTCATGTAACCACCACGATTGTCAGAGTATAGAGTAGCAGCATCGAGGTCGCCTGCTTGGAATGTGGCTTTAAATCAGAAGCCGCTCTCTGTGTCCTCCACCTACCTGAGCAGTTTGGTTAAGTTTAAATTTCTCGAAGAGGCTGAGCTCTGTATCATCCCTCACTGGTGATTTCTTGGCGGTTAGGAGACAGCCGCTCCTGAAAGTACGGCGGATGGTGGGAATGCAGACGTGTGGAGTGTAAGCCTCTCCTTTTTTTCCTGCTTGACAAGACACTGTAATTCTTAATCCCCAAAGGAAGGACTTGAGACATGAAAACGAGGCTGGAATGTGGGTTACTTTCCGGAAAAAAATGAAATAATGTGTCCCTGTAGGCCTCTGAAAATAAGAACGTACTGCCTGGCAGGGTACTGCGGTCCGGATCGAGCCCGGGGTGTCTGGCGTGGACCCACACAGGGCACCTGGAGGTGGGTGTCCTGTGAGAGCTTGTCCTCTGTCCTGGCTCCAGCCCACCTCTGCCTTTTCTTCTCTTCCCTGAATTTAGATCTTGAACTTCGTGCCCGAAGGCCCAAAGGGCTTGGGTCTGCTCTTCCTTCCCCACAACTTAACACCCACCATAGAATCCTCTACAAGGCAGAGCAGCCAGAAGCTTCTTTGATGCCTCAGAGCCTCTTCAGGGAAGCTCCTTTTGATAACAGCCTCATCCTTTGATCTCTGCAGGGAGCAAGTTACCAACTTCATTTAAAAAAATTCTGACAGTTTGGTTGACTTTGCAGTATGAGAGTGTAAGATCCTAGGATGAAAAGCTCTACCTAAATATCAAATAATAATACAGTTGTACCCTAGGAGAAGAGAAACTTGCTGTCTCCAGCTAAAGAAATACCTTGTGTCTGTGTTGCTTTTCTTCCCCCTTTCTGTACCTCTGTGACCAGTGTGAAGGGTTCATAGCTGCTGTGTTCTAATAAACTGCCGCAGCGCAGTGACCTGCTGAGGAGATAATGGGGCCGATGGTCCCGGTGCCAACACTGGTGAGCCTGTTCCTTTCTGCGTGCAGAAAGGAGTGTTTAAGAGGGTGGACTCGTTTCTGTGCCGTGACATCTGATTATGAGTGTCTTCTCTCATTAAGGAAGGGAGGCAGGAAGGAAAACAGAAGGAAAGAGAGGAAAGAAGGAAGGAAGGGGAAAGATAAGAAAATGATAAATTATCTTAAAATATTTTTGCATTTTACTGAACAGAGGGTATCAACAGTAGTCGGACTCCATGGGTTCAAATTCTGCCATTTTGTTTACTGGCTTTGTGGCCTGGGTGAGATGCTTGACATATCACCTCGTTGGTCCTTGCGAGGTGTAGGTAAAACAATCTTTATAAAGCACCTGGCAAACAGTAAGCACTCAATAAAGGTCATGATACAGTCCTGCGGCAAAAATAGAATTTTCATTTTTTTATCTGGTCTCTAGGTCCTTCTATAAAATAGGAGATGCATTGTAAATGCGGGCTGGATAAACAGATGAGAGAATGCCTAATGCGGAGGTGAGGAAAGCTAGCATGGCAGCGTAGCCCTGGTCACTTATTGCCAGGGCTTAGGGACCTTTGTCATGCTCATCAGTACTTCTCGGTTTTGCGGTAATGCTTAACTCTCCAAGGAAGTAATTTAGTATAGACATAACTGTTAAGATAACCCTGAAGCCAATGTCCTTAAAAAAAAGCATCAAATAAAAAAGGGATAGAATTGACCATTTGGCTGCAATACATTGTACTCTTAGTTCAGTATTTCTCACAATTAAAACCAAAGGATTTAACTGTGTGTTGAATCAAAGGTATTCTATAGGACTCAGACTTATACCAGTGGGGGTCAGTTTTGCTTATTAATGAGAGTAGTAAGATGAGAGGTTCCTGCTTTACAAACCGGTGGTCCTGTCTCCACTGAGGTTGAAAGGGTAGTAACAATAATGACAATCACAACGGTAACTTTTATCGAGGGCTTACTTGGTGCCTGGTCCTGAGTTAAGTGCTTTACCTGCATTATTTTACTTAATCCCGCACCCTATCTATGAGCTGGATACCATCATCGTCTTCATTTATAAAAGAAGAAAGAGATATAGAGAGGTTGAGAAAATCACCCAATCTCATATAGATAGTTAAGTCATGGCATTGAGTTATGAGGGGATAAATTCTGAGGCAGACATCTGCGCCATTTTGTCTCTTCCAAAATAGCTCTTCCCCACCACCACCCCCAAACTCCGTGATTAATATTTTTGTTCACTTGTTAAAAACCTGTAAGGAGTAATTTAGGCCAATGTACAAGTAAAATTTCATTTCTTACAAGCCATTGCTAAGATTTCTAGCGTAGAGAGTGAGTTAACATAGTATTTCATTCATCAAGCAAATACTGGGTACCTACTCAGTTGCAGGCTCTGTTCTGGAAACTATAGCCATGAACACATCAGGCAGGTCCCTGTTCTCGGGGACTTTATATTCCAGTTGAAAGAGGCAGACAGTGAGCAAGTAAACAGAACACCAAACACGCTATTTTAGATGGAGAATTCAGAGAGGGCACCTGTAAGGAAGTGACATTTGAGCTGACCCTGAATGAAGGGGGTGAGGAAGGAGAAAGAGGCAGTGCAGAAGGCCCCTGGGTGACAAGAGGTTGGTGCGCCCTGCGGCAAAGAGGAGGCAGAGCCTGGGTAATGGAGGGGCCCATAGACCATGGTGAGGAGTTGGCTGTTTTGTTCTTGGAGAAACAGATTTTAAGCAGAAGGCGGACATGATCTGATGGATAAGCTTAAAAGGTCTCACTTGTTGCTATAGGGGTAGGAGAGAAAATCAGCAATAAATAAAGACATAAGGGCGTTCATGGGTGGCCCAGAGGGGTTGGTGAGAAGTGGTCAGATTATAGTTCTGTTTTGAAGGCTGAACCAACAGGACTTATTGCTGGGTTGGTACGTATGGCACAGGGGAAAGAGATGGATCAAGGGTGACTCTTGGACTTTGGCCTGAAAAAAGGGACAAGTATGGAGGAAGCGGAATGTATAAGCCAATAAGGAAGACAGGGGAGGCAGCAATTTGGGGGATGGAATTGGAACAAATAGAGTTCTGTTTTGGACAGGAAGGTGTGAGATGTTTAGACATCCAGGCTGGGGTGCTGAGGAGGCCGTGGGTACCTGAGCCTGGAGATCGAGGTAGTGATCAGGCATTTATTTAATTCATTCCTTTTCAGGAGTTTTTAGAAACTTGGGCTCTTATGGAAACTTTCGGGATTTTAGAAACATTTTGTTGTTCAGGCTCTCTTTGATCCGTGAGATTGGTACCTGGAGAACACATTCCCGCGATGAGCGAATGGGAGCTCTCTGCAGCCACACCGGCCGCACTGTGCTGGGATGTTTCTAAATAGTTCTCCAGATGCAGGCAACTGTTTTCCCGAATTCTTTTACCCACAATCTTCTTTATTAAGTTTGATAGAGATCTTATTTTTTCTTTATGCATGTTCCCCGTAGAGTTCAGCACTATAATTAAGGTACAACAAATTGTTCATCATGTTCACATTTAAAAAAGGTTCCTGAAAGTAGCCCAATCATGAGCATGCCAGGTGTTTGTGTTTGAGGGTCTTGTTCATTAAAGCTAGACCCTGCTGTCCCTTCGCCACATACAAATGGCCAGAGTGCAGTCTCTGTGGACATCAAGTGGGCTATAAATCGCAAGACTACAAAAAAAAAGGAGATAGATGATGACTCAGTATGGAAAAACCTGTAAGTCAAAACCCACTTATTTGTGATGTTTGGATACATTTCCCCAGTTGAACTGTCCCTGGCCTAAGCTCTGCTTCCCCCTTGTATTCCAATTTCTTAAGTCACTTTTGCTCTCTGCTGTCAAAAGCACCTTTCATCCACTCCAACTAAGACATTGATGTCATTTCTTGAGCCACTGTTCTCTGTAAGTATTCTTATGTTTCCAGTATTTTCTACGTTTTGTTCCATCAAGTCTGGTCATCTTTAGTTTTCGGGTGAAGACAATTTCCATAGACTCACCAGAGTTACCCCACTTGGACAGGAGCCTCTGGATTATCCTGACTGCATCATTGGCACCCCTAGGTGATGAAATATCCCCAGATGGTCATGGGCACACTGCCTGGGCAGCGCAGAGGCCCAGGATGGCAGGACTCTAGGTAGCCATCCAGATGGGCAGATGCCCGGACATGCTCTGGACAAACCAATCTTCTCTCCTCTCTAAAGTTTAACAGCCATGTAACTGTGAGTAAGTTGCTGAGTTTCCCCAGGCCTCTGTGCCTTCCTGTGCAAAATGGGGACAGTTCTAACCCACCACTGATACGTGCATTAGATGAATGAATACCTGCAAAGTACTTGGCAGAGTACCTGGTAAATAAAAGGAACTCAGTAAACTTCAATTCCCTTTCAAAGCCCTCTGAATCTTTTCATCAAGAAGCAGTAACCATGCACTCTGAAAACACACATGCTAGGAAATGGCTTTTAGTGAAGACAAGTCACACTTCAGAAGCAAACTAGGCTGAAAAAGAGAAGGTAAATGGACAGGTTTAAGACAAACTGGAGAAACAGAGTGTAGGGGTTCTCGAAGTGTGGTTCCAGGACCAGCCGCTGCATCACCTGGGAACTGGTTAGAAACGCAAATTCTCGGAGCTACTGAATCTGAGCTCTGGGAGTGGGGCTGGTTAGTCTGGGTTAGTTCAAGTAATTCTGATTCACACTAAAGTTTGAGAACCAATGGTCTAGGGGGTAAACTCAACAGATACTGGGCAAGGAATAACGGTGTGTGTTTCTGCATGTGTATATGTGTGTACAGACATAACCATGTGTGTAGAATGTTTGTACTTGCTGAAACTATTAACCATACATGGTAATATCAGCAGACTCCAGCCAAACTGGTGATTAATTACCCGTTTTTCTTTGGTACTGCTGTCTGAATAGAAATACTGTAACGAGAATGTTTATTTTTTTCAGTGACTTTGCACTAAGTTCATTTGGGGTTTAAAAAATTGATTCCTCAATTTTTTTCTTCATTTTTTATTTTCTAGGAAACTCCACTTACTTGGATGACCATGGACCACCTCCTAGTAAGGTAAGGTCTTTGTGAACGAACTCCCTTTTTCCTTTTATCTGTACTTATAGCCTCTGATTCCAGTAGCTCCTGGGCCTCCAACAACCCCAGCCAGCTCTCTCCTGGCCCTGAATCATTCACAAGAAATAGTAGATGACAGATGTCAAATTAATCTTCGACTTCTAATGAGGAGGAAGGGAAGAGCATGACGATAGCCCAGATGACGAGGGAGGAAGAACCATTACTGAATTAGTGGCTGTAGCTGCCCTGGCATCAGAGCCTTAGACTGACTTCAGACCTTTGGCAGCTTCTCCTGTTTGCACTCGCCTTGGCATCGATGCTGGCCAACTACACAATGGCCACACCCAGCCTCCCCATGCCTGCAGGCCTTGGGGCTAGACTCATATCCATCCCATTCTTCCTGGCCTGCCTGAGTTGGGATGCTCCACCTGAGGCCCAGCCAGCACCCTCTCGAGGCTGCCATGGCCTGGCCTGTGTGCTCACCTTTGTTCTTCCTGTAAGCATTAAGTTTTGCCTGACTTTTAATGGACAGAACAGTCCACGAGTATGGTTTCCCTACCACTTTCTACTTTATTGAGCTCAATGAAGACAAAATGCCAATCTATTGAAAAAATGAGAAAAATAGAATAAAATGGCCAATATATGTAAGAAAACACATGCAATGCCAGCAAATATTCTTTATTCTAAACTTATGTCCCTTGTACTTTTTTGACAGCAATTTTTTTTCCTTGTAGGAAATCATGGGGATAGTTGATTGGTACCCGGGAGGGGTTGTGCCTAGTAGCAAAACAGAAAGTTAGCAATCCTGTATCTCTCACTCTTACTTTAAGAATTTTCTTTCTGGCCTGTGAAATCCTAAAGTGTAGATACCAGGCTCTAGCTCTCCTAATAGTTGGTGGTTTTCTTAGTTTTTGACCATTTAAGGTGATGCCTGCAAAGTATAGCTGTAAGTACATGGTGAGAAGATAATCAACCACCAACCTCAGAGCTTTGGGGAAATTTGCCCCAAAGTCAGTTGAGACCACCCACCATATTTACAAGCATGAGCTCTGGAAAAGGTTTCTGGATTCAATACTGGCTCTGCCATTTTCCAGCTGTGGGACATTGGACGAATTACTTAATATTTTGAGCCTCGGTTTCTTATGTACGAGGTAGAACTAAAAATACTACACACAGTAAAGAACTAAAATTAGACCAACCATTTAATATAGTAATCCCACTCCCGGGTATTTACTCAAAGGAAAAGAAGTCATTTATCAAAAAGACACCTGCACTCAAATGTTTATTGCAGCACAATTCACAAATTGTAAAGATGTGCAAATAACCCAAATGCCCATCAATTCATGAGTGGATTAACAAAATGTGGAGTAGTAGTACCATGGAGTACTACTCAGTCATAAAAAAGGATGAATTGATGCCTTTTGCAGCTATTTGGAAGGAATTAGAGACCATTACTGTAAGTGAAGTATCTCAAGAATGGATAAACAGACACCATATATACTCTTCAATGAATTGGAACTAACCGATGAACACACGTGTGCAGAGGGAAGAAAAACTCTTTGGAAATCAAGAATGGGAGAGGGGGAGAGGAAGAGGGAGGGGGAAGAGAGGAGGGGAAAAAAACCTACCTAATGGGTACAATGAACACTATTTGGGTGATGGGCACACTTACAGCCATGACTCAAGCATTACAAAAGCGATCCATATAACAAAAACATTTGTACCCCTTAATTTTTTATTTTTTGAGACAGAGTCTCACTGTTACCTGGGTAGAGTGCACTGGCATCATCAGAGCTCACTGCAACCTCCAACTGCTGGACTCAAGTGATCCTCCCTCCTCAGCCTCCCAGAGTGCTAAAATTACAGGTGTGAGCCACCGTGCCCAGCCTAATATTTTGCAATAATAAAAAACATACTACCCACCACACAGGATTCTAAAAGGATTGAATGAGCTGACGTATGACAAGCACTCGGCACTGACACGCGATAAATATTAAATCAACGATGGCCCGTGTTGCCTAGACTGGGGTAACATTAAGGTTATTGATGAGTGACACAGTAGCATTTATCACAGTCATCGAATGGCCCGACCACTCGATCACTGCCTGTTTATTGAGTGCCTGCGATGCTGCAGGCACTCGAAATACAAAAATGAAACAAAACAACAACAAAAACAGCCTCTATCCTGGAGGAACAAAAGCATTGTACCCATTAGGTAGGTTTTTTCCCTCCTCCTCTCTTCCCCCTCCCTCTCCCGCTCCCCCTCTTCCCCCCGCTTGATTTCCAAGGAGTTTTTCTTGCCTCTGCATATGTGTGTTCATCGGTTAGTTCCAATTCATTGTAGAGTACATATGGTGTCTGTTTATCCATTCTTGAGATACTTCACTTAGGTTAACGGTCTCCAATTCCTTCCAAATAGCTGCAAAAGGCATCAATTCATCCTTTTTTATGGCTGAGTAGTACTCCACGGTACTACTACTCCACATTTTGTTAATCCACTCATGAATCACCACATAGAGGATTATGTGCCCTCTGAGGATAAGGACCGTGTCTGACTCGTCTCAGTATTCTCCCATTCTTGTTTTAGCCTCAGGGCACAGAGACACATCATGACAATCCATTAAATGTCGCTGAATTAGACCGTAGAATCCAGAGCTGGAATCCAAATGAGGTCTCCTGGCTTCTGTCCCAGGTCCTTCCCACCAGGCCAGTATGCTCAAACTTCAGCTTGCATCGGGATTAGCTGGAGGCTTCTTAAAACACAGATTGCTGGGCCCTGCCCCAGAGCCTCTGATTCGGTAGGTTTGGGGTGAGCCTGAGAATCTGCATTTCTGACAAGCTCCCAAGTGATGCTGATGTCGTTATCTGGAGTCCACATTTGAGAACCTCTATTCTAAAGGCTGTGAATGTACAGAGAACCATTTCCTTGGATATTTCCTGTGTTGTTTTCACTATTTAATAGCCCAGAGAGAATGATATGGCTTATTATAAAAAGTTTATTTATTAGTGTAATGATGACTCACCATTGTAAGTTTTCTTGTAGTGAAAACATGTTTCCTTTGGTCAGTAACCTGCCTAGGAGGGAAAATGGTGCAGAGGAGGGAAGAGGAATGGTACAGACGGCCTGTTGGGTTTCCTCGCCAGGGACTGCTCTTGCCTCCCAAGTGGGGGCCAGGCGAAGCTCTTCCCACCCCTGACCCTGATGTCACAGAAGGGAATTAGGTGGCTCTGTCCGTGGGACCCATCAGCTGTTTTTGTCAGTGGCTTTGTGGGATATTACTTTGGGTTCCAGGCTTGATAAACAGGGTTTTACTGGGTTGGAAGATCCAGGCCCACTTTATATGAGCTAGCCTTTTTGAACTTTTTCCTTGATGGCCTGCCTGGGCCACCCCTTTAGTCTACCCGCTGGCCTTGCTGTGGCCAAGTTGGTATTGTCAGTGCCTGGATTCGCTGTTTCCTGAGCTCACTCCTGTTTCTTTGGGAGGGTGTTCCCTCGCTGTGCCTCTTCTCTCCGCCTCTGCAGTCTGGTCTTCAATCCCCCACCTCCTCCCACTCCAAACTAAAGCTCCCTGTGCTACACAGAAATGATCAAGTTATAGCAGATTATTTTAGACCACTTTCAGAGAAAATCCAATTTTATAAACTCTTTCCCAAGTTTGAAAATTGTGAACGTAATCTCTTTAAATCAGCAGAAGTTTATATAACACAGATTCTTTTGCTGTAACTGTATTTTCATTATCTAGAACTGGAGTAGCAAAAACACTCTTGATTTTCTGAGCGGTAGCCATAATAGTAATAAGAAGCATGTAAAAATGGGCAAAAATAATATCGGTATGTTAACATCTTTTCATCCATGCGTATTGCTTCTGGCAGGCTGGAAATGAATCCCAGAAGTAATGAGGTCAGACTCCTGGGTGAATGTCCCTTGAGTGTCCCCTGAGGTGGGGCCTCCGTTATTTAGGTCTATAGACCACTGGCTTATCCAGGGACATGGTGGCCTCCCAAGGATAAGGACTCACACATGTCTGGCCTCCGGAGTGAACCCCCAGCCTGGCAGGGGAAAGCAAGGCTCGAGTCCAGACCCATATTTTTCATATTTGTTTCGCACTCAGAAATAACTTTTTGATGCCAAGACCGAAAGAGTTGTGATTTAGATAAAATAAGATTTTTCAACCCTGAAAATACACTGAGTTTACAAGCGAGTCCTCATTTTATTAAAAGTTCAATTTCACAAGTTTCACATTCCACAAGTAATAGCTGTTTAGGGAATGGGGTTTGCCACGTGGCATATCCTGGGCTGAGGTCTTCACTCTCTCCAGCATTTTCATTAGCAAAAGGCAAATGCCTCTGATTTTCACTTGAACCTCACAGCTTGGCTCAATTTTTAAGCTAAGCCAAAGGTAGATGTTAGTATTTTCTTTGCATTGCCCCTTTTTACTACTACTTTGTGTGTTCACAGAATGCAGTGGCGGAAAGTTAGAGCCCTACTAAGAACGACCATATAGATCTCTAGCTAATAAATAGACAGATAGTCTTGAGTACAAAAACAACAAAAAAAATTATGATAGCTATTCTGTAAAATTGTATGTGTATGTATGTACGTCTACAGAGAAAAGCCTGGATGGATAATAGTGTTTTCTCTGGGTGGTGAGATTTCAGGAAATTTTTACCCTTTCCTTATACTTTTCTGTATAATTTGAGTTCAGTAAGTAGTGCATGCTCAGTCTAAAAATTAGAAAAAGGTTTCTGGTGTAAGAGAAGATTGTGCTCTGGCGTCTGCAGCATCACCTGCAGTGTCCACAGGCCTCCCAAGCAGCCTGGCCTCTGAGAGGTGGGTCTTCCCCGCTTGGCTCCACTTCACGTGGAACGTGGGTTCCTGGTGCAAACAGGAGGCATCAGCGATGATAAGTTCTGTTGGCGATAAATAGGGTGTGGCTATCATTTCTCATATATTAGATTTCCAAACCCAATAGATAATGAGAGCTGTTCTAAGCGCCTCAAGGATAACAAAATCGCTCTCTACAGCTGATATTGTATCTGTCTTTTCCTAAGTGCCAAGCACTGTGCTGAGCACTTAGCATGCGAAATTTAATCTCTATAAAACTCTGTAAAAGAGGAAGTAATTTTTTGTAATCCTTATTTTACAGATGAGGAAACTGGATCTTAGGCTAACTTGCCAAAGGTTATGCACTAAGCCCTGGACTTGGGATTCCAGCCCAGGGCTGGGTAGCTCCAGGGCCTATGCTTTTAGCCATTTCAAGCAATTCGATTAGAAATACAATAACCTTCCACCTTATTTCTGGGGTTTTACACTTTTAAATAAACAATGTGGTGTGTTGATTAGTGCAATACCCAAATTTTAACCTTCAATATACCAGAAAAAAAAATAGTCATCACCATTTACCATTGGTGTTCAAAGGATACTCATTTTCTGTTTTCATCAATCCAATGATTTTTTTTACTTCTATTTTATCTGTTTTCTTCCAATCATCTTTTTATATATACCTATCATCAGCAACTGACCATTTTCAAACTGTATATAAAGTAAAATGTTGGTGTTCAACCATCACGAAGGGTGAAGGAAAATTGTCCCACATTCATTTAGCAAAAAAGGATGGTCCAGGTTCTTTTCACAAAACATCATTTGAAGAGGCTCTTCCTATTGAATGGCTAACTGTATACGAACACAACATTTTCTTTTCGTCCTTAGAAATATATACTCATCAATTCTTGAGTTTAAGAGAACTAACCTAGGATGTCATCATCTGAGAGTCATAGTCTGAGGTTTCAATTCTATGATCAACGTCACCATCATCTTTAGTGTATTAAATACTGGTATCTGACTCTGCATTCATCTCTTGTTCTTCTAATGCTTGTGAAAACTTTCCCTCTGTTGGTTTTCTTCTCTATGTCATTATAGGCAGGAATGAAAAATTCTAAATTTCCCACTCTATTCAATGAAAGTTAAAAACAAAGTACAAAGATGATATCTCCAGTCTTCTTTTATATCTTCCAAGATGATGCAATACTTTGGGTAATGTAATAAGAAATATGAAAGGTGATGCAATTGTGACAATTTATTTCACTGATAATTCATTCCCTTAGGCCTACATTGTTTAATACAGTATCTCTTAGGCTCATGTAGCTATTTAAATTGAAATTAATTAAAATTTAAAATATAAAAATTGAGGGTCTTGCTTGCACTAGCCACATTTCATATTCTCTGTAGCCACATGCTGCTAGTGGCTACTATATTGCACAACATGGAAGAGAACATTTTGATCATCACTGAACATTATTGAATGGCAGTGTTCTAAGCCATTCCATCATTCTTTCATTTGTCTACTGCTTAAGGCTTTTTATAGCACATTTGGAAATAATTTGATGCATAATTGATGAGTAATTATTCCTAGGATGGTGAAATACCAGTATGTTTCAAAATATAGAAGAAATAAAATCACTAAGATTCCATAATGGATCTTAGATTTTCTTAAAGGGGCTTCTGGACCCATAGGGTAATTGCAAAGTAAAATGAATTTTATTCTCTTTATTTAAAAAAATATATCTTCTCTTTTAATTTGGAACATGTCTAAGAAAGAATCAATCCATACAAATAGTTAGAACTGCTCCCAAAAATCCTTAAAAAATAAAATTAAGTCCAGTGATCCTGATCCTGTATTGAGTTATATATTGTGTTACTGATATCTACATTTGTATATGAAAGCACTTTTATATACAAAATAATATTTATTTTTTTGCATATAAACTATTCATATTAAAAATTCTATTTTAAAGTGGGTACATTAGAACGGCTTACAATTTATTATGCTGAGCAAGCAATCAATGAAAAGTAGTAATATTAATTGAGATAATGTTTGCATAGCACCTAGCAGTGTCTGGCAATGAACCATTGTTCAATAAAGGTCAGTCCTTCTTGCCCACACCTCAGAAGCTAAATTTTCTTTAGTACAAATTAATCATTGAATGCCTGCTTAGTCCAAGGGATGAGGAAGACACAAAAAAAGTTGAAGATAACCTCTTTTATCTAATAGCTTACAATCTAGTTGCATTATAAGGTGCTCCTGGCTTTACTGCTCCTTTTCATCCTGTTGCACATAACATCTGCAGTGGTCAAAACCCACGTTGTCTGATTTTCTTTGAAAAACAAAGTACCGGCATTCTCAAGATGTTTATGATACCTTCTTGTTTTTATCTAAGGCTTGAAACAAAGGTTCTTCATTTTTTTATTTTTAAATTACTTTTTATTTAATTATTTTAAATTATGAAATATTCCAAACACACAAAAAATGAGTGAGACTAATAAAATATATACTCAAAAATACATGCTTGGTATACCCAAGGTACTTATCCCTTCGATGGAAACGTGGTACCGTGTTAACTTGCCAGATGCTTTATTCTGACCTTCATATTCATTCTTGGTGCCTGGGAGGCTGAGGAGTGTGGATTTTGGAATCGATCTCAGTTCAAATCCCAGCTATGTGACTAGGTACCCTAGTTATCCTAGAATAAGTACTCTACCTCTTTGAGCTTCAATTTTCTATTTCTAAAAGAGGGTAATAACGCCCGCCTGTTAGGATTTTGAGGCTGAAATGGGGCAACTGGAATGCATTTAGCATGTTGCCAGACACACAGTAAGCACCAGCCAGCATCAGTTTCCTTGATACAGCTTTTTACAGATTCTGCTATAGCTTAGAGTAAGCCTTTACAGTTTGCTATAACTTAGAGTGCTCCCAACCCCCACTCCATTTTCTTTGGATTTTTAAAAGCAACTACATGCCAGTCGACGTACCACATAACAGTATCTCAACTTACAAGAACATGGTAGGTCTCGTGGTTATCCCTCCTTCTCTTCTTTGGGCTAGTTCACACTGAGCAAGGCCTTCCACAATCCCTTGCCATTTTGTTTTCTTGAGCATATAGTGTTCTCTGTGTCCAAACCTGACTTTACCCAAAGTCCCTTTTTAAAAAAAAAAATCTTATGAAAGTGAAGCTGCCTTTCATTTTATGAAAAAATCAATTACACTGGGTAATGGATTTGTGTTTAATGATTCATGATAAATATATCAGGTTTAGGGAAAGAGAGAACTAGCAAGACAGAATGAGGCTTGGAGTTTGGAATCAGTTTCACTCTGATGAGCATGACCTTGAAGGAGTTCCTTCCACCTTTTCATTCTTTTTGATCATTGCCAGTGATAGGAAAATTAATGACTTGAATATTTTATTTTTAAGTAATTCTAAGAGCTTCTGAGCCCAGTGTGTGCTATAAAGAACTTTATGCTTTGGCATTTTGTTGAAGATGGGTAATTAATAGCTTAGGTAAAAGAAAGGGAAACAAATCAACCTTACATAATAGGGTTATTGTTTTTTATCCCAAAGTCACCTGTATTTTCGCTTTACTCTTCACACTCATCACAATTCGTAAACCATTTACGTGGAAGTGTTTGGCCCAGCTAGCTGCCTTCTGAGATTTCAACTTTCAGTGGAGATCTGTGTCCAAGTTTAGGCACAGTACTTCTAAATTTATCAATTTTATGAGCGTGTAACGTGTCTACTCTTGCCCAAGAAGAACATAATGAATCCATTTCTTCAACAAATGTTTAGTGCTACTAAGCACATCTTCGACTTTTTTAATTAAAAAAATTCTGTGAAGCCACAGGTTTAAAAATATGTGGTTTATGTAATTGTTCTTTTGGAATCTTCCCCACTCTATTCCCCAAGGGCCAGTTATCATTGATAAGATGTTCTCCAAACCTTACCCAAACCAACACCAGTTACAATCATGGACTTAGCTGGTTGTTGGGATTGGACTGTCTTTAACAAAAACAAAGGGCTTTAAATGGAGCATGAAATTTTAAAATTGCACATTGTTGTTGGAAAGCATATTTAATCAAGAAATTGCTTTAGTGAATTAAGAAAACCCATGCCACCATTCTTTGGCAGAGAAACAATTGCCTGAGGGTTCTAAAGTTGTAGTAACTTAATCATTTAGCAGCTCCCAACATAGTTCCCTAATTTTTTTCTTGTTTATTTCTTCTGTGACCATATAATCAATTTTTTTGTTTTTAAAAATTATGCATCCTATTTTTTTTAATTTGGAAAGTACAGAAAATTATAGAGTAGCAGGAAAAAAATAATCATGTACAATGCCACCACGCAGGAACAACCAAAATGAATAGTTTTTCACAATCCTGCCCAGTCTTTATAGTGCGTTAAGAATATTTAAGCCTTATGCATCATTTGTTGCAAATGTTTTGTCAGCCCTTGTATGTTTAATCAAAGTTATGCATGCACATATGATGCACAGAGTTTAAAGAACCAAGTGGCTCACTGGCTTCTTACGAAAAGCAGAGCCCCTGACTAAACCCTCCATATCACATCCTGCTCTTCAGAAATGGTTACTTTAGACTCTTTTAACTGGTTCTTTAGTTTTAACTCTCATATCTCTGGATAACTACTTATGTTGCTGCTTCTTGATTTTACTCAGCTTTCAGCGTTGTCTGTTGACGTCTTTCTGTGGAAGAGAAGGATTTAGCTTTTTACATGGCAGCCAACATGCCCCACTGACCCTAATACCCTTCCTGGTCCTCCAGCTTCCTAACCTGGGTATATGTTATTGGAGCTACATCAATACCTGTTTTGTTTTGTTTTTTTAATTTCAATAGATTTAGTGGTTACGAGTGTTTTTTGTTACATGGATGAATTGTATAATGCTGAAGTCAGGGCTTTCAGTGTACGTGTCCCAGTAATAGAGTACATTGTACCCAATAGGTAGATTTTTACTCCTCACTTCCCTCCCATCCTCCCTCTTCTTAGTTTTCAATGTCCATTACACCACTTTATGACCATATATAACCCTTGTTTAGCTCCCACTTACAAGTGAGAACATATGGTATCTGTTTTTCCATTCCTGAGATACTTCACTTAGGATAAAGGTTACCAGTTCCATCCAAGTTGCTGCAAAAGACATTATCTCATTCCTTTTTATGGCTGAGTAGTACTCCATGGTATATATATATATATACCACATTTTATTTATCTACTCATCAGTTGATGAGCACTTAGATTGATTCCATACCTTTGCAATTGTGAATTGTGCTTTGATAAACATACGAGTGCAGGTGTGATTTTGATATAATAACTTCTTTTCCTTTGGGTAGATACCCAGTAGTGGGATTGCTGGATTGAATGGTAGGTCTACTCTTAGTTCTTTGCAGAATCTCCATATTGTTTTCCATAGTGGTTGTACTAGTTTACATTCCTACCAACACAACATCTATTGGTTTTTGCCTTTTTAACAATGGCTATTCTGACAGGAGTAAGGTGGTATCTCACTGTGGTTTTAATTTGCACTTCCCTGATGATTAGTGATGTTGAGCATTTTATAATATTTGTTGGCCATTTGTCTATCTTCTTTTGAAAAAAATCTGTTCATGTCTTTTGCCCACTTTTTGATGAGGTTATTTGTTTTTTTCTTGCTGATTTGTTTGAGTTCCTTGTAGATTCTGGATATTAGCCCTTTGTCAGGTATACAGTTTGTGAATATTTTCTCTCATTCTGTTGGTTGTCTATTTACTCTGTTGATTATTTCCTTTGCTAGGCAGAAACTTTTTAGTTTAGTTAAGTACCATTTATTTATATTTGTTGTTACTCTATTTGTTTTTAGGGTCTTAGTCATAAATTCTTTCCCTAGGTCAATGTCCAGAAGAGTTTTCTCTACATTTTCTTCTAGAATTTTTATGGGTTCAGGTCTTATATTTAAGTCTTTAATCCATCTTGAGTTAATTTTTGTGAGAGAATAGGGATCTGGTTTCATTATTCTGCATATGGCTATCCAGTTTTCCCAGCACAATTTATTGAATAGGGCATCCGTTCCCCAGTCTATGTTTTTGTCTGCTTTGTTGAAAATCAGTTGGTTGTAGCTATATGGCTTTATTTCTGGATTCTCTATTCTGTTCCATTGGTCTATGTGTCTATCTTTATACCAGTACCATGATGTTTTGGTTATTATGGCCTTGTAGTATAATTTGAAGTCAGATAATGTGATGCCTCCAGATTTGTTCTTTTTGCTTAGGATTGCTTTGGCTATTCTGGCTCTTTTTTGGTTTCATATGAAGTTTAGGATTATTTTTTCTAGATCTGTGAAAAATTATGTTGGTATTTTGATGGGAATTACATTGAATCTGTAAATCACTTTGGGCAGTAGGGATATTTTAATAGTGTTGATTCTTCCAATCCATGAGTATGGGAACGTTTTTCCATTTGTTTGTGTCATCTATGATTTCTCTCATTAGTGTTTTATAGTTCTCTTTGTAGAGATCTTTGACCTCCTTGGTAAAGTATATTCCTAGGTATTTTGTTTTCTTTGGAGCTATTGTAAATGGTATAGAGTTCTTGATTTGACTCTCAGCTTGACTGTTGTTACTATGTAGAAATGCTACTGATTTTTGTACATTAATTTTGTAACCTGAGACTTTAGTGAATTTCTTTATCAATTCTAGGAATCTTTTGACGGAGTCTTAAGGGTTTTCTAGATATAAGATCATATTGTTGGCAGTGATAGTTTGATTTCCTCTTTCCTGATTCAAATGCCCTTTGTTTCTCTCTTTTGCCTGATTGCTCTGGCTAGGATTTCCAGTACAATGTCGAATAGAGGTGGTGAAAGTGGGTACCCTTGTCTTGTTCTGGTTCTTAGGAGGAATGCTTTCAACTTTTCCCCAATCAGTGTGAGGTTGATTGTGGGTTTGTCATATATGGCTTATATTATTTTGAGGTATGTTACTTCTATGCCTAGTTTGTTGAGGATTTTTATCATGAAGAGGAGTGCTGGATTTCACCAAATGCTTTTTTCTGCATCTGTTAAGATGGTCTTATGGTTTTCATTTTTAATTCTGTTTATGTGGTGGATCACATTTATTGATTTGCATATGTTGAACATCCTTGTATCCCTGGGATGAAATCCACTTGATCATGGTGAATTATCTTTTTGATGTGCTGTTGGATTTAGTTTATTAGTATTTTGTTTTGGAGTACCCAGTGTTTTTATTGTTGAAACTAGATAAATAATGGTGATAGCCAAGCCATTGCAATTATGTTTCCTTTCCTGCTCAGCTTTTCTTTTCTTTTCTTTCTTTCTTTTTTTGTTTTTTTTGAGACAGAGTCTCACTGTGTTGCCCGGGCTAGAGTGCCGTGGCGTCAGCCTAGCTCACAGCAACCTCAAACTCCTGGGCTCAAGCGATCCTCCTGCCTCAGCCTCCCGAGTAGCTGGGAGTACAGGCATGCGCCACCATGCCCAGCTAATTTTTTCTATGTATTTTCAGTTGTCCAATTAATTTCTTTCTAATTTTAGTAGAGACGGGGTCTCGCTCTTGCTCAGGCTGGTTTCGAACTCCTGAGCTCAAACAATCCGCCCGCCTCAGCCTCCCAGAGAGCTAGGATTACAGGCATGAGCCACCGCGCCCGGCCAAGCTTTTCTTTTCTTAATAACAAATAATCATCTGGTTTTGTAAATTTATTTTCATACTTCTCCATGATCCCCAATTTTTCCTCAAACTCTTCTCCAGTTATATAAATCTGCCCTCAGTACCTTCACACACATTAGGTGCTGTATTGATGCCGAGTTGTTGAAGTCTCTCTTGGTCCTCTCACCTGCCTGCATCTGACCTGGCTGCTCACTCAGTCTCCCCCTCAGCTGTGTCTTGGGGTCTCACTTCACTCTCTTCTGCATTTGCTCCCATTTCCTGCATAACCATGTTATATTCATTTCCTTTTACTGCTGTAACAAAGTACCAAAAATTTAGTGGCTTAAACACAAGTTTATTGTCTTACAATTCTGGAGGTCAGAAGTCTGAAATGGGTCTCACTAGGCTAAAATCAAGGACTCAGCAGGGCTGCATTCCTTCTGGAAGCTCTGGGGGCATATCCATTTCCTTGACTTTTCTAGCTTCTGGAAGCTGCCAGCATTCCTTGCCTGGTGGCACCTTTCTCTATCTTCAATGCCAGTATTGTCACCTCTTCAGATCTCTGATTCTGACTCTACTCTCTCCCTCTTTAATTTTATAAGGGCCCTTTGATTACACTGGGCACACCTGGGTAATGCAGACTGATCTCTGCATCTCAGGATCCTTAGCTGAATTACATCTGCAAAGTCCTTTTTGCCATGTAAGGCAACATATTCACAGACTCTGGGGATTAGGACATGGACATCTTTTGGGGACTATTATTCACCTTCTGTGCATATCTTTCTCTCTCCTCAGCCTCCAGTAGCTTCTTGAGAAAAGATGCATGGGATGGAAATTTTCTGAAATCTTGCATTTTTGACAATATTTTTATTTTATACTTGATTGATAGTTTGACAGGATATAGGAGTCCAGATTGGAAATCTTTATTCATCAAGATAGACTAGGGTAATGCAACTATAATAAATTCCAAAATTTCAGTGGCTTTGCACATTAGAGTTTATTTCTTGCTTACGTAAGACCTGCTCTGGGTGCAGTGGCTCTTAGGGAAGCTCCCTTCAGCAGCTAGTTCGGGGATCAGGTTGTTTCTGTCTTGTGGCTTCACCATCTGACCGCTGGACATCTGTGTCAGTGTGGCACAGCAGAGAGGAACTGAAGGGGCACGTAGTGACCTTTCATTTCTTCAGTCTGGAAGTGACTCATGTCACTTCTGTGAGCAGTCCATTGGCCAGAACTGGGCATGAGGCCCTGCTCAACTGCAAGGAGATTGAGAGAGAGAGCACACGAGTATTCCGAGCATTAAATATCTTTGCTACAAAATCATTTCCCCTCAGAATGTAAAGTTTTTGTCCATTTTAGTCTAGCTTCCAGTATTTCTGTGGAGAAAACTAATTTTCAACCTTTTATCTAAAAATATAATCTGTCCCTTGTGGAAGATTCTTATTCCTAGTGTTCTGAAATTTTACAATATAGTGCCTAGTGCGTGTCAGTTTTCACATACTATTCTAGATGGTTGGTGGACCTTTCAATCTGGAAACAGATACCCTGTTCTGGGAAATTTGCTTGATTTTTTTCATTGATGATTTCTTCCTCTGCATTTTCATTTTCCATCATTCTGGACCTCCTCTTATTTGGATTTGGGACTTCCAAGAGTAGTTGTCTATATTTCTTGGTTTTGTTCCTTTTACTTTTCTTTGTCTTTTTGCTCCACTATCTGGAAGAGTTTCTCAACTTTGTGGCCCAACTCTTCTGTTGAGTTTCTTCCTTGCTGTTCTCATGTTTAATTTACAGGAGCTTTTTTGTTGTTGTTATCGTTCTCTGAATGTTCTTTATGATAGCATTCTTTGGTTCCATAGAGAACCTTTCCATTTCCTACAAAAGATTATTTCTAGGTATTTTATTTTTGGGGAGGTTGCATTCTGAATGGGATATTTTTTCCACTAGATTTAAAATTGATTGTTGTAATATTGAAGAATTATTGATTTTTGTATATTATATAATGTACTGTTACTGAACTTTTTATTTATTTCAATGATTTTTTAATTGTTTTTCTCTCCTTTTTCCTTGATAGGGAATCACATAATTGACAAACATTCATTTTCTCTCTTTTTATTTAATTCTATTTCAAGTTTTATAGCATCATGCAGAATAATATTAAGTAATGTAAAGTCCATGGTGGGGGAGTGTGTATTAATTATCATTATATTTCCTACACTTAGAACACATACCTGGCCCATTTATTTGATAAATATTTGTCAAATGAATGATTGATGGTTGTAGATAGTGTCTTTGTTTTGCTTGAAGTTTTAATATTAATATTATAAATGTTTTATCATTGAGTGTAATTTTGACTTTTAGTTTAAGATACATATTCTTCATCATGTTAACAAAATATTATTTTTTAATCTTCTGAAAACAGACAATTATTTGAGGGAATGTTTCCTTTGTGGCCTGTGATCTTGCACTTAGGAACATGTATTGCATTAGCTTAATTCACTTAAAAACTAATGAAGACAGACAGTCCTCATTGATGAGTATAAACAGGCACTATTTATAACTGTTTGATTTGCCTTAATGTTTTTACTGGTGATCTGGAAGAGGAAATGCTCAGAAAAATCTCTGAGTTTGCAGGTGACTCTAGTCTTTTTTTTTTCAGCAGTACTAAACCACAGGACTATATATTAAGTTTAGTGTCCTTGTCAGCTGTCACCTAGGGACTTCCACCCAGTATGATACTACAGCCCAAAGAGGCTATCAAAGCCCTGGGCATCCCCAAGCAGAGAACATAACTGTGTCTTGTGCAGGCTGTGGTTCATCTAAATCTGAAAGATTATACGCAGGTTTAGTCAACAAAGACCAGGAGAGGCATAATTGGCTGGAGAACATTCAGAAACTAATGGCTAGAATGATCTTGGGCACTAGAAGGAAAGACTAAATTAATTATGATTCTTGTCAGGAAAGACATTGGTTTGGGAAAATGATCAAAGTCTATAAAACCAGAGGGAGTGTTTTTGAGGTGAACACAAAACTCTTCACCCAGGCCTTGAACACATCTCTGGTCTGAAATTAAATCGATCCGCTGTCCCTCAAATCTTAAATACAATATATCAAAGACAAATTGAAGGATGTTTTGCTTCTTGTGGTAGATAGTAAACAGCTGGACTTCATTTGCCCAAACGACAGTGCAGGCCAAATCTATAAATCAGTCCCTATACAAGGTGATATATATTCATTGATGACAAATCCAGCGTGGCTTAGTAAAAGAACAATGTTGTTTGGAGGGATAGCCTAATGTTTCAGAGTTGACGGTCTTGAATCCAGTAAGATCATTCTTTATAAATGTAAATGAAAATTCTTTTTTTCCCAGTAAGAATATTATTTAGTGGTTATCGAGTCTTATTTACAATTTAGTAATTATTGATGCTTCTCTCCAAACCATTGGCTGGACCACTTCCGTTCAGCTTACCAATCTTAGTGGGCTTTGCATGAATCCTCTGCTTTCTGTGGCTGCCCTGGCCAAAAGCTCAGTCATGGTCATTGAAAGACTTCAGAACCAGGAGTGTGAAGATCCCAGTCCAAGCTCTGGCTCCTGCTCCTACTAGTTCTTACACCTGGCAAAGCCAAATACTCTTTCTGAGTTTTATTTTTCTCATTTATAAAATGGGCAGTAATGATTTCCCGATCTTCTTCACACTCACATTCATGTTTTTGTGAGAAGGAAGTCAAGCTAACATTTGTAGAAGTGCTTTGGGAGCCATGAGGTGCTGGCTGTGTCAGTGACGGGGCAAGATGGAGTGGCCGGCTTCCCGAAGCTCTGAGTCCTCGGGGAGTTGCCTCTCTCTTCCCAGGTCCCTGATACCCTGCAGTTGAGCGCCAGTGTGTCCTGTGGCTCTGGAGAGCTGGCTCGACTGAGGGGAGCTACAGGGCTTCTTTGCCTCTGAAGCGTAAAGCTAGCAAAATGTGGGTTTGGTGGAGACCCTGGCAATTCTCTTCCGGACTCATACCCTCATCTTGAACTTGAGCTCCCACCACCCCCTCCCCAGCCACATGGTGAGAAGATACAGGAAGGGGATAGGAGCTTTCTCTCCTTAAGCCCCAGGGCACGGGAAAACCAGCTCTGCCCTTCCCTGGGACCCTACCTAGACTCCTCCCACCCCCACTTCCTTCCCTGCACCCCTCAATCTGGGACACGAGAGAAAAATGATCAATGTGAAGCAGACCAACAACAGGAAGACAGCCAAGGAAGAAGCCAAGTGGAAAACAACTTTAAAAACCTTTGTATGGTCCCTTGAGAATGTCATTCCCTGCCACCATGGCTTCATTTTGTCCTTGAGAAAAACATGACCTTAGGACTCCCACTCCTCCAAGAAGAAGGTAGCTTTGAGCTCCTGTTAGAGATCATAGTGCACAAAACTACAAAGTACTAAAAATGTCAGTTCTGATCTTATAATATTCTCCATTAACAATAGCTGGCATGCATCATTATACATTGTACTATTACTGGTATGATTATATTTTTAACTCCCCAACTGTATCATAATTCCTTAAGGGCATGGAGCATATTTTATACATCCTTTTTTGGCTTAATGGATATGTGCTAATTATATGTATCTGGAGGAGTCCTTTCATCTGGCAGTCAGGGGTATCTAAAATGAACTAGCGTGGTGCTGTAGGACACGGAGCGTTGGAGATGATCTGCAGAGGTGGGTGCCTCTTGCCCAGAGCCACTTCTCTCCCTGACTTTGATCCTCATGCCGCTCCCATTTCTCTCTTCCTCTTCAAAACCAGATGCCTTCTTTCCTTCGGCCAAAAAGAATATGGCACTGAAGTGGTATGTCAGGGCATTAATAATAGGAAATGCGCAGAGCGTAGTTTTATGAGGATTTCAGGCCTTTGATTTAGAATATGATTCTATGTTACAATTTAACTGTGTCATGGGTAAATATGTCAAAATAGGCAAAAGTAAACTGATCTGGGCTTGCCATCTGCCCACTTAACAGACAAGGTATGAGGGTTATCCAGTTGATGTTTCTAAAATTTCAAATTTGTTGAGAAGTTGGATGGTCACTGAGGAAGGATGTCGTTAGCGTGATTGCCGTCGTATCATCGTCATTGAGAGCTCAACTTCTGCAGCTTAGCGAACCTGCACTTAGATTAAGACTCTGCCTCTTACTGGGATTTGGGACAGATTTCTGAATTTCTGTGATCCCCAATTTCCTCATCTACAAAGGATCCTACTTGATAGGGTTGTTGAGAGGATTAATCGAAAGGGACCCTGTAAAATTCTTAACACGGGCCTAGTCTATCCTGGCTTAATGAATATCGAGACAGTTGTTGGCATGGTATGAGTTAGTGGGTTTGGCATGCATACATCTGTGTGTGCAAACATAAAGGGAAATGTCTAAAAGTTATAGCAATAAGCAGAGTTTGAGTTTCCTAGGCCTTCAAAGGTGTGTGCTCTGACCTGTGATGGTGCCATTTGAAGTTATTCTAAATTGGTTAACCCCAGATGGGATTAAAGCAAGAGTAGTGAATGTATTTTATTGCACTAAGACAAATTAATGGACTTTCTTTAATGTACACACGGTAAATAATGTATTAGAGAAAAATCTCTGTGTTTGGGAGGGTTGATATTTTCATCCGTATTCACTCTGGCCAGTAGTGGAATTCATGCTATTTTAAGTGTACTTTTGAACCATGATTATCCAAGTAAAGAAAACGGTTGTTTATCGAAAAGTACTACATTTAAGATTAGAAACTTATTATGTTGCTGACCACAGTTGGGGGATCACTCTGCGTTATACCCCACAAGGAAATACCATTCTAGATGCTTTATAGGGGTATGTGTACATCAAATGTAACCCCAGATCTCAGGGACCATATGTTGAGAGGATACCACAACACATTAAGGGGAAAGTGTACTTTAAATGGACCCCACTCATTTCGAGTCTGTGATAATTCAGAAAGGAGACAGGTCGACATGGGCCTTTTTCTCTAAAAAGATTAAGAATGCGATATGAGATTGTCAGAACGGTTGAATTACAAAAGAGAACTACCTTGTTCCAATGACCTCTTAGTGTGAAGAGGAAAAAAGTCACGGGTTTATTAAAGTCTTCCGTTGTTTCTTTGATTTATTTAGCACTGGCTCAGGTACAAGTTGCAGGTTGTGAAATTCCCTGATGCAGAGAATGTTCTGCAACTCTGCAATACATGCACAGCCCTAGGATGGAAAAGTGCTAACAAATTTGATGACCTAATTTATATTCCCTAAAGCCACTAATTGATGAATTGTGTTTTACAGGGCCCTGATCTGAATTGCTAATATTTGTAGATACTATTTTAACAACTGTCCATTTGTAATATCTGCCAAAGCCTTTCAGGGTCATGTTTTAACTAAGTGTGATTGTATATGTTTTGTGGCATTTGGCTCAAGTCAGATCAATTTTAAATCTGCCAGGAAAGTTTGTTTTAACTAGTTCTAACAAAAATGTGCTCTTGTTACTAAATATTTTTAGTAGGTATATATATTTTTAATCAAGGTTTCATCTAATCAGTAATCTAAACAACTACTTGGTTACTACTATGTACTTAAAATCAATTAGTGTTTAGTGACGTTTCCAAGAGAAAAATCATTTTCGTTTCAAAATCTTGGGTATTTAGTAGTGTATTTTTTATTTTAGTATATGAGAAAATCAAGCATTGTTATCTCAAATAACAGTAGTTATTATTTTACTTACTGCATTTAATTATTTTACTTATGCTAGTTAATTAAAATACAAGGCTTTTCTATTTTGGGTGAGTGTAAAACAAATTCATAGATTTATAATTTTATATTTGAATGATAAATATAAAATTTTGTGTTTAACTTTATGTGAACATGAGTAATTTGAATTATTGAGTTATGCAGATAACATATTTTTAATCACAGATATCTGGTTCAAAAAGTGCCAGTGAAAGACGAATTGTTCCTCATTTTCATTATCACATGATTTTTGTATTTAGAATTAGTTCACAAAGAAGAAAATATTTTTACAACATCACAAAAGGTTATTGATGTAAAAGCTCAATCATTCTTTTTTTGGAGATCCACGAACTGAAATGATTCTACCAGTTCACATGAATCTCTTCCTTAAACCTCTGCAAAAAATATTTTCAACAGATTATTTTAATCTTCTAGCTATTTATTGTTGATTTTATGGTTGTATGACCATTGAATGCTTGAGTGATAGCTCAAAGCTATAATTTATTCAAAATTAAGGATTGTAAATTCAGAATTAAGAATTGTTAAAGACGTGTTTTCATACATTCTTTTGTATTATGCTATATTTTACAATTTTAAAAGCTTAGACTTTTTTATAAAACTTTCTTTAAATTCTATGTGAACATATTATTTCCAATATTATGTTATTGGAAATTATGTTTATCTTATAATCGTCTCTTTGTGAATAAGTATGTTTTAATAAAATTTCTCCTCAATTAATATTGTCCAAAATTCAAATTTAATAGAAAGTAATTAAACTTTTGTATATATTTAAAAAGCACTGATTTTTAATGGTAATAATTGTAATGGATGCTAAAGTATGTACATAGGTAGTGCCATTTGCTTTTGGTCTTGAATAGTCTCAACGACAGAATTCCAAAAGTTCCATCAATATGTGATTGAATATTTTCCCATATGTATATATAAAATTGAAAATTTTCATCTCACTCTAGGAAGACTGTACTAATGTTCCAATTGCAGGTGCCCAAAGGTGCTTTGGGCCGGTGCTTTTTGTTTTGTTTTTGTTTTTGCAGTAGAGCCTGCAGGTTCCCAGGGACGCAGCAGCGCTCAGAATCTACATCATTCACGTAATGTCGTTTAGTGCTGTTCTTGGAACTCTGTATTAGTAGGGAGGACGTGTCCTGGCAGACCACCTCCATTTTCACTTAGAAAATTGCCAGCTGTGCTCCTGCCTTCTAAGTGATTACGTTGCTATGGTCGACATACCAGGTGTGAAGATAAATCTCTTGCTAGATAGTAATTCCTCAAACACTGTTACTCCAGCACAAATGATGGTAGATGTGGTGTGTTCAAACAACTGCACAGGCAAGCTGCATTTTCATGGGGTAAACAGTGTATATTATTTTAAGAACTATGGTCTTAATTATTCAAACATAGAAAGAGCTACCAAAGCTTACTGGGGAAAAACAATGAGGAATTGTTTTGTTTTGGGGGGGGAAGTGTGGTTTTCTATTTATTTAACAATGTAGATGTTTGTTTTTTGTTAATGGAAGCTAGACTTAATCTGATTACCTTAGGGGAAATACAGATAAATTTCACGAACAAAATAGATTCTTTAAATCCCCTAAGGTAGCCTTGAATGCTTTTTGGACACCCACCCCCCTCCTACCCAGCCTCTTTCCTTCCTCCAGAACTCTGTTCCAGGTGTGAAGCACACTTTACGCCATCACCCTCTTCTGTCATACTGCCTGCAGCCCACCTGTTCTTCAGGCTACAACCACAGGCTCACACCCTTAAAGAAAATTAGTGAAATTAACTCGGACCTGTTAGATGGGCCCCTCTGTCGTGCTCTCTCCTAACTCTCAGAGTTAGGTCAACTTTCTACTAAATTTCTCTGTATTTATGTGTGTATGTTTAGAAAGGTTTGAGTCAGGTGTGCAAAAATGTAACATTATAGAGTTTTCCTTAATGTAAATAAACCTAGCACAGGAACCTTCCGTTTCCACTAATGGTAGAAAGATATCTGTGTCTCCCAGTTTCAGCTCAACTTCTCAGGGGTCTCCCCTTCCCTTTTCTTTCTTCCCTTCTCCTTGTGGCAGATCCAACTTCCCTGGGGGGATCAGGGGAGTGGCCCCTTGTCCAGGTGCCCCCTCAGCCATCGCTACCGGAAGTTCAAGGTCTGCGGAGAAGCAGGGAGCCTTTCTAAGGCGAAGAGCCTCAAAGGACACACCCCGAGAGGCCCGCCCCTTACTTTCTAGGATTCCCAGCAGATTATCTGGGGTTTCTGTTAATCCAGCCCACCCCGAAACACTTGGCCCAAGGGGAAAGAATAATAGACATTTTTTAGGGACCCAGACTGCTTCTAAGATCTAATCTTGTCCATCTTCATCCTTATCCTGTTGACTAACTGAACCTTTGTCTCCTTTTGGGAAGCAGCTAGCTCTTAATTTATTCTTTTACCAGTCTTTGGTTTTGTTGATAAACTTGATGTCTTCCTCCTTCAGGCTTTGCTTTTTAGAATTCCACATCATTCTCCTCTCAAAATTGAAAATTTTGGCTTTCAAGATGAATAAATTCTCCAAAAAGTCACAACTGAAAACTCAGGAGCTCAAAAGAGAAACGCGAAATAAAAAGTAATTATCGGAAAATAAAAATCAGACGTGAAACTGAAATTTTATTCTTTTTCTATATGGTCTTCATTCCTTTTTTACTTACCCCTCTCTTTTATTCTTGTGTTAGTCGTCTTATTGATTCTGTGCTTTTTGGGGGAGGAAAGAGGGTGGAGAAGGCAGCGGTAAACTGCCTCAAATCCTTTTTGGCAGCCGAGAGATTATAACTTAAAATGGATTCAGATGCTCCATCCACGGGTCTTTTATGTGGCACCTTGTGTGCATTTTCTGAGTTCACATAATCCACTGAAAAAATACCTCGGTGGAAGTTTCAATTCATGAGTTGTTTCTTTTCATCTCAAGGCTGCTTATCAGAGAACATAAAACATTTAGCCACGACAGAAGGAAAGGACAAAGGGAGAGAAAGCTGATGTTGCCACATCAGTCCTGAACCATGTTTCATTAAATTCTGCACTTTGGAGAATTCCAAGCCTTGTTGTTGTTAATCGATAACTCTAAGTCTGTAGTGTACAATTTAATAGAATGCAGGATCAAGGAGAAGCAACTCTTATCTGCGTTGCTTTTGCTTGTATCGGCTTCCATAATTTATCCACAGGGAGAAACAAGCAATCAGAAAAAGTCCTCCCTGGTGGGTCAGAGCTTGTTCATATTTTGGCAAGAAATGAAGATGAAGAGTTATCAGGTGTGGTAGATTATTCCCGAGAGCATGTGTTTTATTTTTATCTTGTGATGAATCACCCTCTGATAAGCATAGAGGATAGCACTTAAAAAAAAACCTCTTTGGAGAGTAAGTGTCTAATTCTGCCACAGAATGCCAGCTAGAGGGTCATTTCACAATGAACTGTTCGCTGCACCCTGTTACAGAGCAGGTCCAAGGGTATATACCTCAGTTGTTATTTAAAGGATTGGTTATCAGTAGTAATATGTGTACAAATCCACTGGGAATCTTGTTAAAATGCAGTAGGTCTGGGGTGGGGCCAATATTCTGCATTTCTGACATGCTTCTGGGTTACTTACTGCTGCTTTTCGCTGGTTCTCCCTTAGCACAACAAAGTTTTAGAGAACCTTAGAAGTCTTAAATAACTTTGTGCAGAAATTTCTTACTGAATTAGTGGAGCCAGTAAGGACTTGCAATGCCAGTGGCTTTTATGGGCACCTCAGCTTGCCAGTTATTAAAGAAATTTCTCGACTGGAAACTAATAGCTTAAGTGAGGATGACTTGTAGCCGCGCTGCTCTGGCCAGAGCAGCATCTCTGCAACCATCCATCCAGAATTGACTTTGACGTTCTGACCTGCCTGCCGGATGGAAGGGTTGCTTGAAGAATGCCTTTGTTCTAGAGCAGGGGTGGGGAACCTTTTCACATTGGAAGGCCACATTAATTGAGCTGTAACCAAATAAGGCCGCATTCCAGAAACTTCAATTAGATATATTTAAAAATGTGAATTATTTTGTAAAAATCTAACTACTGTGTACTTAATGATTTCAAAAAATGAAAACTATTTGTTAATTTTAAAGTTAACTAACCTTTTATGACTTTGTTGTGTCTGCTTTTTGTTGGAAAGCATTTGAATATTTGGTTGCAGCGTGGAGGTCCGCAGTTTCAGTTGATCCTCTAGATGGGTATCAGTCATTTGTGACCTTAGGGTGTCTTGATTTGGGTTAGGTAGAAGAATGTAGAGTCACAGCAATAAGTGATTGAAAAGCATGAAAGCATTTTTCGGGCATATATAGGTATTCTGCATTTTTCCATATTTCAATTGGATCTTTCCTAACATCAGACAATGATTTTAAAATGTCATCTCCTGAGAGCTCAATCAGTTCCATCTGTAGTTCTTTAGGTGCCTTGGTGATATCAACTAGGTGAGGCTATCACTCAAATTAGCATTTGAGTGTGATATCATGATTCTCAAAGTCAGTGAAACTTTCATTGTATACACCAATTAATAAGTCTGTAACAGCTATGTATTCTTTAAATGATTTTTATATATCATCTTGCTCATCAATAGACCTTTGCTAACTAGGGAAAATGTTCTTCTGAAATTTCCTTTTGAAGAAGAAGTGTTTTGAAAAAAGATAGCTTTTCTCGAAATGCTTGATTTTTTTGCTACATATCATATATAGACTTAGTTTTACCTCGCAAAGAAATATTCAAGTTGTTTTGATTTGACATATCACACAGAAATGCTGCATTCCTAAAGAAATCTTCTTTCAATAATTCACATTGCTGATTTTGTTCTTCTTCATGAAATTAAACTATCTGTTCTTGCAGAGATAAAATTTTGGCTAACACCTTGTCCCTGTGACAGCCAAGGCACTTTAGAATGATACGGCAAATCCACACTGAATACCTTATCTTCAACTTTTGCATGTTATGAAACCGATGATGCCATGTTGCATTTGCATGAATATAGTTAACAGTACTTATAACTTGTTGCAAAGTGTCACTTAAAATAATAGCTCTAGCACAGAGATTTTGCTGATGCAAGATGCAATGAAAAGAAATGAGAGCATCTGGATCTGTTAATACTTTTTTTCATCTGTGCAATAAACTCTTCATGTTTTCCTGTCATGGAAGGTGCACCTTCTGTACATACACTAAATTTACCAAATTCAGTCCAACTTCACATTTATCTTGAAAGTTGTTGAAGATACCGTTTCTCATGTTCTGTTCTAAGAGTACCCAAAGTGAGTAACTCTTTGCAAAAAAAGAAAATCTTCTGTTATGACCTAAATGAAGTATAAAACCTGCGCAGTCAGTAGTATCGACTGATTCCTCCAAAGTGATTTAATAAAATATATTTTTCTTTTGATGTATTGGATGAAGTTGTTCTGTTAAGTCGAAGGCTAATTCATGCTGCCAAATGAGGTGGTTGTTTATACTTTGACATATTAACCGGGCCTAAGCATCCTACAACTTCGACAATGCATTCTTCCACAATTTCTACATCACTGAATGGCTTCCCAAGTATATAAGCTACTTTATAAGTTGCTTCAGGGGCATTATTTCCAGGTCTTATTGCTGCTTGAAAGAATTATCTTTGCTTTTGCTTTTCATCTTTTAATTTCTGCAGTGCAACCTTTTGCACCTCGCCCTCCAATTTAAAATATTTGTGGTCCTTATGAGTGTTATAATGCTGATGAGCATGAATTTCTTTGATGTTGATATTGCAGTATCACAAAGCAAGCAAATCATCTTATCTTTAGCAAAAACAAGATAATATTGCAATTCCCAATCTTCATTAAAAAAATCTGTTTTCTTCCCTCAGCATTCTCTTGGTCTTCTTTGACATGATGGGCTGTTACGCAGACAATTAAAAAATACTGTCGAGCTGCGCAACTGTTCACAAATCCCACTTCAAACAGAAACACAGTGCACCGTTGTCAAAAGCTGATAACAGACTGGCAAACTTGCCCCCCATAAACTCTCCCAGCCAGCCTCGTGTGGTAGCGGTGCCAGTCAGGTAGGGGAAGTTAGGACTAAATCGTGAGCGTAGCAGCCATAAGTTTAGCCCTTATGGCTTACTAATGTTCTAATCGTGCCAGTCAATCTGGGAGGATTATTTCATTGAAACTTATTTCATTCTTTGGTGTTTTAAATACGTTCACTTTAAAAATAAAATAAAAAATATAAAAGATGAATAAAAATATATTAATAAAAATAAGAGGATTTGTTCCATAAAATTTGGATTCAGTCAAAAGGCTGCACTGAAGGACCTAGAAGGCCACATGTGGCCTTAAGGCTGTAGCTTCCCCACCCCTGTTCTAGACTGTCCACCTACAGGCTACAGGACTCACTTCTAGGACTATGTAAAACTTCGTACCTACATAAGCAAGCAATTTCTACAGTCCCATAGTCTGTATGGGCACCAGAAATCTTTTGTGAGGATTGGGATGATGCAAGGAACCAGCTAGAATGGGTCAGATGTTATTTTGCTAAAAATAACAAAGTAAATATCATTGTCAGTGATGAATGTCCCTAAATGTTTTGGACATGTGGTAACAAGGAGTTTCGGGGAAAAACCATAACAGTGAGTAGTTGTTCTTTTCCTGAGATTTTGATTCCTTAACATAAAATCCTGATTCCAATGCTTTGGCTTTCCTTATGCCGGTTCACATAAGCTTCTGATTTTATTAATTATTGATTCTGAAGAGGAATTAATAACAGAGGATATTAGAGGAAAATTATTTTGTCAAACCAAGAAAATATATTGCATCTACTAGAGAATATAGTTTTATTTAATATTGTCTTTCAATATTTTTTCAAGTTATGAAAAATTTTAAACATATATGAAAATTAAAGAGACTGGTTTGACAAAGCCCTGCATGTCCATCTTCCAGCTGCATCTGCTACCAACTTACAGTGCTGTGGCCTGAATGTCTGTGTCTCCCCAAATTCGTATGCTGAAGTCTAATCCCCAGTGTGATAGTATTAGGAGGTGGGACCTTTGGGAATCAGATTATGAGGGTGGAGCCCTTATGAATGGGATTAGTGCCCTTGTAGGAAAAAATACAACTCGATCTTCATTTCCCAGTCTCTAGAATGGTGTGGAAGTAAATTTCCATTCCAATTCAGTGTTTTGATAAGAATACGTCAGAGGTGGTACTCAATGCTTCCCGTTGCATCACATTAGGAGATAGATAATGTCTGATTTCTCTTTTTTTGTAATATTGTTAAATATAGTCTTATCTTGCATATGAGAGTTCAGAAATCTGAACCCAAACTTTATTCTACCTTTAATAAATGAAATACGGTGTACAGGACTAAACATATAAAATATAATATATAATTGTGTATTTATTATATACATAAAACATAAAAATTAAATATATGAGATTAGGCCTTAGCCCTTTCGAATTCACTCACCTATAGACTGGGTAGCTTATAAACAACAGAAACTGATTTCTCACAGTTCTGGAGGCTGGGAAGTCAGAAGATCAAGGTCTGGCAGATTCGGTGTCTGGTGAGGACGTGCTTCCTGGTTCCTACCTAGTGCCTGCTATCTGTATCCTCACATGGTAGAAGGGGCGAGCCAGCTCTCTGGGGCCTCTCTTCTGAGGACACTAATCCCATTTATGAAGGCTCTATCTCATGACCTAAGCACTTCCCAAAAGCCTCACCTCTTAATACCATCACACTGGAGATTAGTTTCCAACATGTGAATTTTGGGAGGACACAAGCATTCAAACCTAGGCAGACTAAATTGGGCTATATATAATAGAAAAGACAAAATAAAAGTGGCCTATGCAAAACAGAAGTTTATTTTATTTTTTTCAAAACAGGCCCAAGGATAGGCAGCTCTAGATTGGCATGACAACCTGTTGTCATCCAGGACCAACTATTTTTTGTGCATGTCTTCCATGCTTAAGTTTACCTCGTGTTCCAAAATGGCCACTGGAGCTCCAGCCATCACTCACATCTGCTTCCAGGCTGGTAACAGCCATGGAATTTAGGTGGTAGGGAAAAAAGCTTCCCTTCCAGCTGAGTTAGTCCCAGAACCCTAAACAGGACTGCTGCGTATTTCTAAATGGTCATTCATACATTCAAGGAAAGCAAGAAAAGTTGGAAAGTCAGGATTCACACTGTGGGAAGCTGTCAAAGTATTGATATGATGTTCCAAAGATTTTGGGCAGCCACAAATGATAAATGTCCTTTATAGCGTGGAATTTTATCCTGGTGCAGGCCATTACTATGTGAACATAATTACCAAATTCTGTAAAAAATATTGATTTAGATATGAAAAATAGAGGAATTCATAAAAATGCAGAGAAATCCTTCACGAACTCATTGCCAGCGTTTGATAAGTTTTTGTTGTTGAAGGAGAAATTTAAATGATGATATCCAAGAAAGCAAGGCTGAAATGAGAGCTCAAGTCAGGTTTGTCCAAGAAGGGGAAGGACTCTTCTGATTTGCAAGGTGACATGAGGGATGGTTCCAGGCCTCAGTGCAGAGGGATAGGTGTCGGGGGACAGGGTGCTTAAGTGTGGTGTGGGGACAGAGGTGTTACATGGTCCTACCACTGATGGAATGAAACACAAAATAAATAGCTTCTCCAGGAACTACAGTCAACAAGCTGTCAAGTCTCTAAACATTTAAGCTGCTTAAAAGGATGTGCCTTTTGTTCCACAGAAGCTAGAACTTTCAAGTGCTTGTATTTTCAAAGTAAATGGTCTATTCAGCCATCTTTTTGCTGTTGTTTTGTTTTGGTAGGAAATTCGAATAGTGACAGAATAATAGCTAAAATGTATTATGTACTCACTGTGTGCCACAGACCATTTTGGGTAGTTTACTTTAAACCTCACAGCCCATGAAATCGGTACTAGTACTAGCCCATTTTACAGATGGATAAACTGAGGCACAGAGAAGTTAAGTAACTTTCCAAAAGTCACGCTGCTGCCAAAAGCTACAACTGGGATTTGAACCCTACGATGTATTGTAATAGATTAACTCTAAACATATGCTCTCCAGAGTATCTTTTGTGAATCGTGAAGGGAAGCCATGGGAGGGGAAATGGGGCATTGGCTGTCATTTGGCTTCATTGTTAAATAGTGAAATGGACAGAAGAGATCGTCCAGGTTTCACAGTTTGGTGCAGACATAGTTCGGATCCTGGGTGTCCCATCGTCAGTGCTGCACTCACTGGCAGATCGCAGCCCAGGGAACCGAATAGCACATCTTAGGCTCCAGAACGTGTGTCATCTGTCTGGGCTCTCCTCCTCCCCTCTCCCGCTTCTTCCTTTCCTCCACCCCTGAGAACCGTCTCAACAGTCACACACCCTGTGGGAGACCCCAGCAGCCCTCCCCTGGGCTGAGTCCCCACACCGACCCAACAAAAGCACCTTGCATTTGAGCACACCACTTCCCAGATCTCACGCGCCTCAGATTTTGCGGACAGTGTTATGATACGAGTTTGGCCCGAGATGCGCTGATACGTCATTCCAATTTGCTGCAGAGCAGAAGCCAGCCTTGGGAGGGAGAACAGACTAGAACAGAAGCGATTTCTTCCTGCTTTGTTCATCGAGTCGCATAGTTAGGTCCACCCCTCAAACCCTCCCTCCTTCCTCTCTCCCTTGCCAATGCCACGAGGTTTACTGAACCTGTGCTTCTCCACCCGGAAGAGCAGAGAGGAAGGGAGAAAGGTAAGGGGAAGGGAGGGGTCCCGGCAGGGCTCGGAGGTGGCGTCAGTCACCCTGTGGACTCCAAATTGAAGCAGTGGCAGGGAAGGAAGGTCTGCTTACAACTCTAGGGCAGCGGCCCCACCAGCTCTTCTTCCTCAGCCCTTTGGTGAGTTTGGCAGTGTCTTCGTCTCATCTCATCTCTACCAATAGCCATACGCTCCCTTGAGAGCTGGGACTGTCTTACTCACCTTCATCCCTGCATTTACCCCATTGTCTAGTGCACGGGGTTGTGCACGTAGCGGGACCTCAATAAATATTTAATGAATAAAATTCAGCATTTATTATCCTAATCCTTGAGCTCACTAAAGCTGGCCACACACTGACTGTATATAAAGACCCTGTCTAATATAAACACTCAAGCGTTGCTCCCTAATACCTGAAAGCAGAGATTCATTCATGAACGTAAGAATTGCCTGGGGGGACTGTTAAAAATACAGGATCCCAGGCTTCCCCTGAGAGAATCTTCATTCAGTGGCACTGGGGACCTGAATCTTTAACATGTGTCCCCACTGGCCCTGCGGCAGGTAGACAGTGAAACTCATTTTGAGAAACGACCTAAGCAGCGTTTCTCAATCTTCCTTAAAACCCTGTCGCACGTCCCTGATAACTCTAGATGTTACTATACTAGTCTGTCCTCTCTGTACGTGGATAACTGTGGTTCCCTGGTGGCTGCAAGCCACACGTGTCACATACCAGAGGGGGCACCATTGTGGCCAAAGCCCCACGACTCTAAGAATGGAATCCGAGCCCTCCTCGTGGGGTTGCAATTCCAGAAGGGCTTTAGTGTTCGCTGCAAGAGAACCTGTAAGGAGGAAAACCCCGCTGCTTCGTGAGTCGAATACTAACCTGGAACTACTCCCAAATCAACTGGACTTCATTTTCCTATTCAGAATCGTCATTTGCTGTCCTTTAGTGAGATTTAAGATACTATTTCCATGTAAAAAGCTTATAAAGACTTATTTGAGAGTGTGTTTGGAAAAGAAACATTTTTGTTCTGTCTTACAGATGTAATCAAAATTAATAGTTTTTTTCCAGCCTATCTCTGCTGCTTTCAGCTGTTAAATAGCCATTTGATTTACTATAGCACCTAATAACACCTTCATTCTTCAGTGATCTTAATCAGCTGACACCTGAATTTATCTGCAGTCAATGTGCTTTTTAAAAAATTGTCCTGGATGGTGCTTTTGATATAAATTTTATAGGGCCATCATCTTCAGATTTTTCTTTGTCAAACAAAATATTCTCTTTTTCATTTTTCTTACTTGTTTTCATGTGGTAATTAAAGTATCATAGGAAATGTGTGTGGTTGAGTCCCTGTTTCCTAACTATATTTTATGATTAGGTTCAGAAAGATGGCTCCTGTCATACCTAATAGAATACCAGAAATACATCAATAACCTCTTTATAATGTGCATTTTGGCTCTAACTCCTAGTACCATTCTAGGTCCCAAGCCATGTACTTTTTTCTTTACTTTCTTTTTCTTATTCTAAATTTTTTAGTTTTATTTTTAATTTCTGCTTTTTTCTTATATGGAAGATATCTTTGTAAGCTTCTTGCATCCTTTCTGGAATAAGCTAAGATATGTGTAAATATGTATCTTTAAAGAGCATGCATAGAGAAAACCAAGATATTCATTTATATTCATCCAAATTTCAGTTCATTTTGATTCGCATCATTATTTTTGCATGGATGTTGCTGGAGGCCTGTGATCTCTCCAAGACAGTACTCTGATTTCCCTGCAGAAAAATGAAATTGAGCCTCCTTAATACTCAGTCTCCAACTCACCAACATCCCCTACATGCAAATACTTCTTCCCACCCAGTTAGGATCTGTCTTTCTTCTCCAGATACCTCCACCACAGGGGGTACCCCCACCTCCTCTCCAACAATGCTGTCAGGGGTCCCCAGCTTCCTCACTGTAGCTGAGCATCTTCCAGCATGGCTGCTGCCACCAAAGGTCTTGCCAGCTCACCACTGTAATATTACTGTTCCCCTAGACCACTCTGGCCTAGCCAAGGGAAATGTCAGAGTCAGCTCAGAGCTGTGAGAGCCCCCCTCCCTCTCCACGGTGTGTGCAGTGTAGATGCTTCTGTGTGTGTGGGGGTGTGTGTGTGTCCCTGGTGGCAGGGGCTACAAATAGGGGACAATGAATACCTGCTTTCTTTGCCATGATGAGTTCACAGTCCAGCAGGGAGAAGCTATAAATAAGGTTTTTCTACATGATGAAGAAATCAGGCTAATAATATTGTCCTGAAAGTACCGTAGTGCTCATGGCAAAGTGCAGGACCCGTAAGTTTTTTCAAAATAGTTTGTCTTTTGAAGACATTTTTTCAGTGCCAATTTTTTCTTGGTGTTTTTCTTCTAAACATTTTATCTTCTTTGATGAAACAAGTAATCTATGGTCATTATGTTTTAAACGTATTTTAGTTTTTATGGCTGGAGTCTCAGTTAAGCCTTTTAGACTTTCTAGGGTGTTCCCAGGTGATTTCTGACCACTGTCATGGATTCAAATGGTTTAACTTGAGTCAGAGGACTAGAGTTAGGTGGATGTAGGTTGAAAGACCTGCATTTATTAGCAACATAGTTAAAAGAAAAACTTTTAACAAATTAAATTTAATAGAGTTTATTTGAGCAAAGAGTGATTCATGAATTGGACAGCACTCAGAACCGGAAGAGATTCAGAGAGGTGGTCCGCGGCACAGTCAATGAGTATTTATTGACAGAGTAGGAAGTAGAGTCCAGAAACAGCCTGATTCCTTATAATCCAGCCTTTCCTTATCTGGACACACTCTGATCAGTTGGCAGCCTGGGATAGACTGAAGCTCAGAGCAGCACTCTTATTCTTTTAATTGTTAATTTAAAAAATTGTTAATTTAATTGTTAATTCTTTTAATTGTTAACAACGATGGAGGGGCAGGAGCCCCCTACAACCCTTAGACTCCTAAGGGAGGTTTGGGTTCATATCCATACGAAGTTAGGTTGCAGCTTGTTACATAAGAACTCAGTGCAGAGACAGCCTCAGTCCAGTGGGCTCCTGCACATTAATTTAACAAGGGGAACTTGGCTAGTTATTAACCTCTTCAGGGTTTCCACACCCACAGTTGAGGGCAATGACAGCCCACCCCGTAGGGCTGGTGTGATGGGTAAGTGAGATCAGGCGGGGTGGCCCATAGCTCAGCCCTGCCACCTGCCATGTGCTCAGCAGATGGTACAAGGTTTCATGCCACTCTGAGAGGAGCCACAGGGCTTCCCCCCACACCCCTTGACCTCCTCACACATCAATAGAGAGAGGAACATCAAATGCTTAAAATACATGGCGAATCCTGTTCAGGTTTTAGGGTTTTTATGCTGGATGCTGATCTTTAGAGGACACGTTCACATCACGTGCCTCTTGCTTCTGGTTGCTGTTACATCTTGAGAGAGATCATGCAGATCTCCTTGGTCCCAGCCTCGGCCCCTCCGATCCATCCTCCACACTCCAACCAGTGTGGTCTCTGTGGCCACAGGTGTGCTCTGGGCACCTCCTGCTTCAGCCTCTTTCTTCTGACGTCTTCAGGATGGAGGGAGCCCACTCTTCACCCGCCCCCAACCCTGCTGAGCTTTTTCTGTTTGCTTTGGTTTTTTAAATAATTCATTGTGATTTCTCATCTGCTCTTTTAAAAGGGAGACTAAGACTCTTTAAGAGATGGTGAATGGAAGCACTCGTCTGGGTTGTTTTTAATAAGTCTTCCTTTGTACCTTGGCCGTGTTCCTCTCGGGGGTGTCAGAAGGACAAACACAGCCACTGGGTGAGCCCCCACCAGCAGGTGTTACGGCCGCTTTGTAAGCTCTCCTTGTTAGGCATTTCTGGCACCTAAAACAGATGACTGGAGAGTTAATTAGATGCATTTACTTGCAGAAGTCTCAGAGGCAGTTTTTTTTGATAGTACACAAAACGAGTCTATTAATTAGTTCTAACAAGGAAGGTTTAAATAACATCGGTTAATGGCCCATTGCTGGTGGCAACCGGGCTGGCAGGATCGGGAGCCCCTGAGCTGAGCAGCCTCCTTCGCCCTGGGGGGAAAAGATCCAGGAAGATGGAGCTACTGCCTTGAGGAGCCTGCCGTCTATGTGGGAAGATTGAATACTTGTAGATTACGGAGTTGAGAATAATTTAGTGCCCAGCTCTGTACTCGTGATTGTAAGTCCAGTGGGTGAACAGGAAAATCCCCAGAGCTGCAGAAGATGTGAGTGTTTGGGTCCAACACAAATCAGAACTTGCTTCTGCAAAGTGATTTTGTGCATTGTATAGTACACGCATTGTTTTGTGGGGTTGTTGTGAAAAGCATTCAAGCCCTGTGGGGTGTCTAAGCTGAGACCTCACCACAGAAGTTCTCCCTCTCCAGGGGCCCCCAGTGCCTGGCAGCCTACCAGGAACAAGGTATTGTGTTGCAGTTAAGCATCATCCTCTCTTGGGTCCTCTTTTGGAACCCACCCACCCCTGGGAGGAGGGACCCACCAGGCCTTCAGCACTCCAGGTGGACAGCCGTGGAGAAGCAGGACGGGCCTGGGGCAGCCTGGGTCGTGGGAGCATAGAAAGGGGACAGAGGACCTTCAGGATCCAGTCCCAGTTGTGGAGTGCCATCCTCGTGGTCTGGGGCCTTCTGCAGCCCCGTCTCCCTCCACCTCGCTGTCCCCACTGCCCCACCCAAGCCCCACCTCTCCTCCCCATGTTCCAGCCGTGTGGCTGCCACCTCTGCCCAGAGCCCGGCCTGGTGCCCTCTCCATCCTCCACACCCAATGTCATCAGAGCCAGGGCTAGCACAGGGACACCTGCCACAAGAAGTGCAACCTCACATTAGTGAAGGCATGAACAGAAAGTGGCGCAGAGAGCATTGGAAAGCCTCACAGTGGGGGAAGAGACATAAAATGTGTATGATGATTTTTAATTGATATTTTATTCACATACCAGTAAATTCTCCCTTTTAAAGTGTGCAATTCAGTGGTTTTTAGTATGTTCATAAAATTGTGCAACCCTCACCACTGTCCAATTTCAGAGCGTTTTCATCACTCCAGAAAGAAACTCTGTGCCGCTGACAGTCACTCCCTCTTCCCCGACGACCCCTGACCTCTGGCAACCACTAATCTACTTTCCGTCTCTGTGGTTTTGCATGTAGGATTCGGGGTGTTTCATATAAATGGAGTCATACGATTGCAGCCTTTTGTACCTGACTTCTACTTAGCGCAATGTTTTCGAGATTCACCCGTGTTGTGGCAGGTATCAGTCGTTCCCTTATGTGGCAGAATACTACTCTGATTCCGTTGTGTGGTTATACCACAGTTTGGTCATCTGCTCACCGTTCCATGGACATTTGTGTTGTTTCCACTTCTGGGCTGTTATGAATAATGGTGTTATGAGCATTTGTGTACAAGCTTTTGTGGGACATATCTTGGGTATATACCTAGAATGGAATTTTGGGTCCTATAGTAACTCTATGTTTAATTTTTGGAGGAACTGCCAAACCGTCTTCCAGTGGGCTGCCCCACTTTACATTCCACCCACGACGCAGGAGGGTTCCAGTGCCTTTGCATCCCTGCCAACTTTGCTGTTCTCCATCTTTTTGATCGCAGTCATCCAGTGGGAATACGGTGGTATCTCACTGTGATTACACAATACTTTTTAAATCAGTATTTGAAGGGTTGGCATGTTCTTTGTTTCAGGGATCTAAGCAGAGCCCCAGCGTCCGTTCCGAGTTATTCGTAGTTACAGTTCTAAGAATAATAGACTTTGGATGAGTTAGGAAGAGGTTTCCTTCCTTTCCTAGCTGACACAGCCTCGTAAGTGTGTGTGGCTTGGTCAGTTTGTGGCTACTGTTTAGTAGCTGTTTAGTGGCCAAGAAGAAGGCCACCTTTCCATCCTCAGGCCTGGTGCAGCTCCTCGCCCAGGATCAGGGCTTGGCTGGTGGGGCGTGGTCTGGACTTTAGCCCCTTTGCGGGTACCTTTGTCAGGGCATGACCTTCACAGCTGTATTTGGCCTGCCCTTGGCCACGTTGAAGCCAGGAGGACCTGGGTTCCTGTTTCAGCTGGGCCCTAGGCTCTGAGTTCGGACAAGTGATTTAATGTCCCTGGGCCCCAGTTTCCTCATCAATAAATAATATTGATAATAATACTTCCCTCTTATAACCATAACCCTTTTATGCTATTATGACAATTAAATGAAATGAACTTTATAACACGACTGGTATAAGACCTCACAAATCAAAGTGCTTATTAAACAGTAGCTAATTTTGTGTCTTCTCCTTAGGGACTTGGCGTGGGTATTATTTCCTCTAGAAGATGGGTCAGCAGTCTATGGCCCACAGGCTAAATCAGCCTGATATTGTACCTCCCACAAGCTAAGAATTGTTTTTACATTTTTTAAAGGGTTGTGATCAAACCAAAGAATACGTGACACAAAATGTCGCCTCTAAGGCCTAAAATATTTCCTCTCTGGCGCTTTAGAGGAACAGTTTACTGGATCCTGGTATAGACCCTTCTCAGACAGCCTGCCCTTCCCCTGTCCTGCCTGCCCCACTTCAGGGCCAGATGCTCCTGCTCATTGCCCCCGTATCACCTTGTACCTGTGTCTACTGTAGCCCCTTCCACACAGAAATCCCTACAAGGCAAGCCCTCAGCACCTTGCCTGCCCCTGGATCCTCTGGCCCACAGTGGGAAGTTCGTAGGTATTAGTCTGGGGAATGAAGGGAGAGGAGGGGAGGACACTGAAGAACAGTTTTGCCAACTTCACAGTGTTGTCTGAGTCCTGATGGGAGAAGAGAGTGACACTTAAATTTGGCTGTCCTCCTGTGCATTGCATCCGAGCTGAGCGACACCCTTGCTGCAGTTTTCTCCCCAAACATGTTAATGTGGGGTAGCAGTCGGAGTCTCCCCTAGGCCGTCGTATGTGGGGTGGACTACCCGGGAGCACATTTCTCGGTAATTCACAGCTGCCTTGCAGAGAGGGCACCTGGCTGTGGGTAACGGCCTGCGATCCAGTGGGGGCCCCTGCTGGAAAGACGCAACGGGGTTTTCTCTCAGCCAGGCTGCGTGAATTCAGGATTTGCACCCTCTTGGATGGGGCTGGACGAGAGAAGGTGTGGCCATGGCTTGAGTGTCTAAATAAGACTGGCAGGCGTGACTGTGCCTGCTTGACTCTATTACTTTGGGGCATTTTCAGAGAATTTCTTGTCTCCACTTATTTTTTGATAGTCATGTTTATGTTGAATTCCTCATGCAGAAACTGATGCATTGCTTTTACCCTGGAGCTTTCACTGATGTTTGATGGACTAGCTGTGCAAACGATGTTGACATGATATGCCTTCAATTTTTGGTTCCTTATGTGCTAACCTGGATTTTCACAATTGATTTCTGTGAACTTGAGCTCTATGTATATGAGCAAGAAAGAAAGAGACTGATTTGTGGCCCGACTACTTGTCCCCACCTGCACTCCCCAAAGAAAGTCCAGAAGAACCTACAGATGACAGCAGGACAGTGAATGTCTAAGGGGAGCAGAGATGTTCAAGGTGCTTCTAGCAATCTGAGTTTGAGCAATTTATAATTCTTGGGCCAAAACAGGCACAGACTGTTTCAACAGACAAGAAAAAATTAAAAAAGGAAAGTGACAAATGCAAATGAAGGATTTGCAACTCACAATGATTTTTAAACTTTCTAAAAGAAAAAAAAAAAGAAGAAGAAAAAAATTACAATTTATAGTAGGTTTTTCTCCAGAGATGTCCAATGTGTGGGTTGTTTGCAAACATATTGCCCAGTGGAGGGAATGGGGGAATGTTTCCAAGTTACAATTCTAAACAATTGATGTCAAAGCTTACCAAGTATTACTCCTCCAAAGCTTCAAAGGAAATGTTTATAAATATCTGAAAAATAAAATTGCATCTCCACTCTTGGATACAAGTGACCCTCTGAATGAGATCACTCTCCATGACAGAGTGAAGTACGTAGTTTGGCCTTGAGAGCAACTCACGCAACTAGGTCAAAAGTTGTTTATTGACCACATAATTTCCAGGGACAAGGCATGTAGAGTTTATATTTAATGCACTTACACTAAAATTGGGCAGGAAGGACACAAGGGATGAAGGATTCTTTAGTTGTGCATCTGAGCAAATTAGTGGATTTTTTAAAGTAGACCATATACATCCTGAGAAGAGTCTTTACTATGACTGAGCAGATTACAAACACTACAGTGAGTTCGATAGGTTGCGAGTGCAGCGATATGTTTATAACAGACATCTCTCCTTAGCCAGCTACCTTTGAATTCCAACCATAAATATTTCATAAACTGCGCCAGAAATGTTTAATGGCGGACTTTTAAAGTACTTGAAGAAAGAAAGCAGGTGTACTTTATGAGACCCTTTCCGGTGACATATTTTGATCACAGATCAGAATTTTTAAGTTAATAATGCTGCTACTGCAGTGTCAGTATACCACAGGACCAAAGGAATGATTTGAGACCTAGAGCTCTTTTCATCATGAGTGTGCTTGATTTTCTCAGGGAATAATAATTTCTTAAAGTAAATAAAATCATCAGCAAATTAGAAAGGGAAAGGTCTCCATCAGAAATGCACTGGACTGAAAGCAACAGAAAACTGGACTATTGACCTAAACAGACGGAGAGGCCTATTAATCTCATGCAATAAGCAGTCCAGGTCTGGTATAGTGGCACAATAGTGTCATTGGGGATCTCTCACTTTTCTTTTTTCCCTGTCCTCATTAGCCTGTGGGTCTCGGCTTGCAGGATGATCCTATGCCTGCTGCCTCCTGCTCACAAAATGGCTTCTGCACCTCGAGGCATTGCGTCTGTGTTCCAGAAAGGAGAAAGGAACAGAAAATCGAGGCAAGGGACTGAAAAAGGGTGCCAGAGGTCACTGTCCATTGTTAAAAGATTGCTCAAGAGACCAACCAGCAATGTCCATTTATATCTCATTCATTCGTTGAATGAATGACCCAAAGTTGATCACTCTGTCACCTCCAACTTCGAGTGAGTCTGAGAAGGTGAATATTTTTAGGTAGGCATATTGTCACCTAGAATGAAGCCACGATTCCATTAGGAAGACAGGAAAAATAGATATTAGGTAGACAACAGAATCTGCCACAGGTGGGCATCATTTCAAAATATTTTATATAGTTGGTAATAGGTTTGAAAAAAATGACTTTCAGCCTGATGCAGTGGCTGGCACCTGTAATCCTAGCACCCTGGGAGGCCAAGGCGGGAGGATTGCTTGAGCTCAGGAGTTTGAGACCAGCCTGAGCAAGAGTGAGACCCCGTCTCTACTAAAAATAGAAAAAAAATTAGCCAGGCAACTAAAAAAGATAGAAAAAATTAGCCGGGCATGGTGGCGCGTGCCTGTAGTTCCAGCTACTCGGGAGGCTGAGGCAGGAGGATTGCTTGAGCACAGGAGTTTGAGGTTGCTGTGAGCTAGGCTGATGCCACTGCATTCTAGCCCAGGCAACAGAGCAAGACTCTGTCTCAAAAGAAAAAGAAAAAGAAAAACAAGCAAACGAAATAATGATTGTCTATATTAAAGGTGGGGAGACTGCGGGGATGAAAGAAAGAAAGCAGCCAACACTACAACATTAGTGTATATTTACCTTCAGAGTAAAATATTCACTTAGACATTAATGCTGGAGCACTGTAATAACTGACCCATCCATCAATCGTTATTGTACCCCTGCTGTATATTGGGCTAGGTATTGTGGCAAAAAAAAAAAAGAGAGAGAGAGAAAAAGAGAGATAAAGAAGGAAGAGGGAAGGAAGGGGAGGAAAGGAAAGGAGAGAGAAAGATAGGGAGGGAAGGAGGGAGGGAAGGGGGTGGAAATCATAGAAATACGTTGAGGTCTCAGCCTTCCCAAAGCCTTACAGACTAATGCGTGCAGCAGGTTAGCGTAATTGGTCACAAGATCAGTTAAAGAATTATATAAACAATCGTACCACCAATTGCTATAATTGAACAACCTTCGCTCTGAACTTTCTGGTAGCCAAGGAAAAATGGGGCTGTAAGTGGTTACGCGGTTCTCATTTTCCATGAAGCAGAAATATACTAGTTTTTCTGATAGCATAATGGATGGGAGAGTGTGAGTCTGGGCTTGAGTACCAGCTCTGCAGTTGACCTTGGACAAGTTCTTTAATCCCTCTAATTTTCAGCCTTTTCATCTTTAATATGTGAATACTTGTACTCATGGTTTAGGGGTCATTCTATAAATTAATGGAGATATTGTATGTAAGGCACCACACATAAGTACCCTGAGATGAGAAAAAAATGAGACAGTTAGAAAACAGTGAGGTCAATGGCATCCCTATCCCAAAACAACTGGATTGTGTGATGCTCTATCTTACAGTGTCCTTACATGGCCACCGAGGACATAATGCCAAAATGTCACTCAGTTAAAGCAGCTCTAGGTGGAGCCAAGAAATTATGCCCCAATAGGCAGCTTTTTGGTGGCCCAATTTAGTCCAAGACTAAAAAATCTAGAGTGTACAGAGAAAGGGATCAAGTCCGTGTCCTCAAACAATCTTCCTTACTTATCCTGTCCTTCAGCCAGCCCTTTGACACACTTGGGCGGCTCCCCATTCGAGGATATAGTCCCTGGTGAAGGCCTGGAGGGGACCGATTTGTGTCACTGGTGGAGGATGATCCCATATACATCAGTGGTGTAGGTTGGACAGCGGCCTCACCCGGAGTCTGGCCCAGGTGGGTAGCCTACCTGTTACTAGGATTTTTTTTTTTTAACTCCACTGCCCCGGACAATGACAGCCAGCAGCAGATGCTTAAAACCAATGGTTCTTCTCATTTTAAACTGTAGTTTCCTTTATCATATTTGCCTCTCCTAACTAAACTCTCCTAACAAGAATTTTCTTATTGCTTAGTCAGGTCCAACTTTTTGGCATCGATAGGGGAAATCAGAAGTTTTACATTCATCTAGTGGGTCTGGTTATAAAGATGATTGTTGTTCTGCAAATCATCTTTCTCTTTTCCTCCTTCTTTTTTTTATAAGCCAGAATGCACAGCCACCTTTATTTACCAAGCCAGATAAAATTATTATCCTCTCTGTAACAGAGCTTTGCAACCAATTCCCACAACCGTCCTTGGTCAGTGGCCCTGCAGGAGAAGCTTTTGGCCTTTCCCCGTAAGTCTCATGAGGACTCTGCTAACTTATGTTTTAAAAAACCCCCTGAATTCAAGCAGTGAGAATTTCTCCCAGCTTTAGGTCCACAACCCAAATCTCTGTTGTTGCAGAGAGATGATCTCACTGAAGGGAGGAAGTAAAGTCACCTGAAACTCTAGGTCAGGGACCAGTTTCCCACAGATCCTGGTAACGTACCTGTTAGGTACCCAGGGAGAAGGGCTTCTGCAGCCCATTAAGGGCCAACTGGTCATGTGTGCTAAGGCAGTGCAGAGCCAGCAGGCTTCACAGAGCTAAGTTCCAGAAGTTAAGGGTTTGTGCGTGGCTCCAGCAGCCACTTTAAAATCTACAAATAAACAGTATTTCCAGTGGATCTGACTCTACGAGACCACCAGAGCTGTTTCTAAGTAGTCCCCTGTGTGTGAGAGAGACAGGTGCACATGCATCTGTCTCTCCTTTAAGCAGGGCTTTGTGGCTTGACCCCAGAACCTCGTGCTACCCCAAAAAGCACTGCCTGCTGCTCTGTGGTATCTCACCACCTGGTTCAAAGCCAAAATATGCCGAATGGAATCTTAACAATATTACATCCTGTTACACTTTAACTTGATAAGCTGAGAGAGAGTGCATTTTTACAAGACCACCATCACAACATCAAAGGCCCACACTAATCAAGTTACAGGTTTTGTCACTAGACAAACCCAGAATAATTTTGAAATTTAACTGCTTACAACACATTAAAAAAAAGGAAAATAGTATTCTGTAGGATACTGCAGGGAGCGTGGCCAATGCTCCCCGCAAAAAACCGGGTTCCTTTGGTAGAGTTGCAAGGGATAAGAAAATAATAGAAAAATGGAAAATAATGGAAATAAAAAAATACACAGAGACAAAGGTATGGTTTTATAAATTTATAAAGATTATAGGCAAAGCGGGAGCTCAGAGGGCCTTAGATTCCCCGTTTATCTCAAAAAAAGGCCAGGAATGAAATCTTACATGGTCACTTATAGGTAATAGTTATCGGTTGCCAGGGGTAACAGATTTACATAACAGCAGGTAGTTCTTCTTAGGTTAACAGATTTTCAAAAGGCTTCTACAGATCCCTTAACTAATTCTATCTTCGTGAACAAGTGGTTACAAAGTCTTTCAAAGATTAACTTCTAAGTTCTAAGGTAAATTTATCACTTAACAGAGGGGTTAAACAGAGATATATTGGCTCCGTATTTTCTTTTTCAGGTTATTGTGAATGGAGACAGGTAGTCTGGAGTTTTAAGCAGGAACTGCCCTTTGCTTTTAGCCATAGGCAGGCTGTTCAGGCAGCTGTCTGTTCTGGGGGGCACTCCATTGTCAGCTCTCATCCTGTAGTTTTTAACAGATTCGCTTTGCTTTACAAAGCAAATCCAAACCTTTAGGTCTGAGAAACGCGGCGCCTTGTGGGATACAGCCGCTACTGTCTTTCAGAGATGCCCGCCCGAGTGCAACAGCATTTGAAATGCAAACCAACACGTTCACATATTCCTTCAGGGCAAAGCTCTTCAAAACTCCTGAGACAAATTCTGTCTGCAAACACATCCATATTAATTCATGGAGCAACAGGATACATGAGGTATGACCCCTTTAATCTTAGGTATCATTCAGCTTCATCTTGACCTTTAACTCTTTAAACGCTTGTCAGAAGGACTTGTCATGAGATGCTTGGCCAAATGTGACAGGTGGCTATATCTGTAATTTTTGTAGGTAAAGTGAGGATTTATCTCCCATTAGGCTTGTCCTTCTTCCAGCTTTTCTTTATGGTTTCTTTTCCCAAAATCCCTTCTCTTCAAGCTCGATGTTTAAGGAATCTTTGGATGGTCTGCTTGCAGTTAAGTGTTGAACTCTACTCTAAAGGTTCTTTCATGCTTTCTCTTTGGGGTCACCGTAACCGTACAGCTTTATGTCCTATAAACTTGAATTTCAAACTTCAACCCCCCTCTCTAATCAGGATCTGAAGAAAGGACATTGAACATAAGTAAATCCTCTTGGATGGCAAGTGTAGAAATCAAATGGAACATACACATCAGCTATAGGACCATAGCGACCACATTCACACCATAAATCTTCAGACCGGGTGTCGTCTGCCACGTTCCTGACAAACAGACACATGTTGGGGGCGGGGGGGGCACAGGTAGCAGGACATGATGGAGGTGTTGAATCTCGGCCAAGGGCACCAATGAGCTTAGCACACCATACACAGTTAGAGTGGCGGATTTGCAGACACACATGACCACGCACACAACCTCACTCTCTTTTCCTCTTTCTATTACATAGCAAAATCCTGAGGTATGGCAAATATTTATATCCGTTTCATAAAAATATTTTTTGAATGATGATTTCTTTTATCTGCCACTGTCTGATAGCCCAAATGTGATCACAGTTCCCTAAGGGAAATGGGCTCCTTCATCCATCTTGGTGGAGATTTCTGAAAAAGCTGTCTACTCAGGACCAAGTAACAAATAAAAACAAAACCCAGCCTACGGATACCGTGGAAAAGGACTTTGCACAATCAGATCTATGCTGATGGATGGGGTCTAGATTCCATGCCATGTTTGTTCAAAATTAATTCATTTATGAAAAGGGTATACTTGTAACAGGCTCCCAACGTGTAGGCAGTATGACATAATTTCATCTGAGAGCAATTTAAGTGTCTTATTACCATCTCTAGCTAAAAATACTTTATGAATTCTGGATTCTTGTGTGGAGTTAATCTTCCAGCTCAAGTTCACCTTGTTTCTAATTCTCCATCTCATTTCAGTGTGTGGGAGGAGATGTCATTTTATGTAGAAGGGGAATATTTCATCTCTCCTCTTCTCCAGTTTTCAGCAAATCTATGCCTAGAGCAGGGAGAAGCTCTGGGAATGCATCTAGGAAACAACCAGCAAATGGACCCTTGTCACATGCTGAAAATGGTGTCTGTTGCTCTTACTTCCTTTTCTGTAGATGAGGAAGGGGGGCAAATGGGTGTTTGAAGAATCGTGAACAACAAGGCCTTTGAGTGGTGCAGTACGGCAGAACCTATCGGTTGTTCACCCCATATCCGTTCTCCACAGCTTCCTTCTCTGTAGCAGAAATCTGACTTTGTTCAAGTTTTTCCCTGAGGGGAAGCCAATCCCATCCCCAGCTCACAGGTGAATTCTGATTAGTCTGTCATGGTTGTCTCCTTTCCTTTGCTACTGGTTGGTTGAGATGTGTAATAATAGTTTAGACTGGGCCAAGGGAACATGGGAAATTTGCTCAGGGCCTTTTAGGTAAGATTTTCAAATCTTAAAGGAAGCACCCAAGAAAGACAGTCTCTTCTTCCCCTGGACTTTGTCATTCTACATGGGATGGCTGGAATCGCAGCAGCCATCATGGAACACGAGGAAAGGTAGTCTGAGGATAATGCTGGCATGCTAGGATGGCAGAGCAAGATGGAACAAAAATATGGAATGAACCCTAAAACCTCCACACCTAAGGACTTATGTTTTGTAAGAGAATATATTCCTTTTTTATTTACCTATCTGTTAGAAAATATATTTTCTTTATTGTTTGAATTGGGTTGGATTTACTGTTACCTGCAGACAAAAGCATCCTCTGATTGATACACGGAGATATGACAAAGCAATCATGCGAGTCATTTAGTCATGTTTAAGCCACTTGTTTTTTGATGCTGCAACTCCGCAATTTTCCTTCCATCTTTCTGTGTCCAGTGTGTATGAAGGGAAACACTAGCCTAGAGAGTTGATGAATTTTACATGGTGCACTTTCTTTGCATATCACACATACCACACACACACACACACACACATACACACACACACACACAAATGTGAAAAATTCTAAGAAGCCAGCTCTGCATAGCCAAATCAAACATGGAAGACTAGAAAGTTCCTTATTAATGTAAATCAAGAAGAATTTGGTAGATGTACTTTGACAAAGAGAAAGGTCAAGTTCCGGTGTGCACACTGTTTTCAAGCTTCTGCTTGCGTTGCACTTAATGTCTTCTTAGCCAAAGCAAGTAACGTGGCCAGTCTGGAGGTCTGTGTGGAAGGAGGTTGCACTGTGCAGGGATGTGGAGAAGTGTGATTGGTTGGGGGCTATTACTGTGCAAGGCTGCCGCACTATTTTAGATTGTGGGTTATGTTATAAAAGCCTTAAACTCAGCTAAGGAATTCAAACAATGATCATTTGAGTCCAAGAATAAGTTTCTTGCTACAAATTCACATGCAGGAAACTAAAATTTGATTCAGATGTTTCAAATGGAAAATAACGATATGATTCACAATGAACAGTATATCTAAGCTCTTGGTCTTAAAATCTTTACACAGTACTTTGATGGGAGAGAGGAGTATTGGCAGCCAAGTGTGCCTGTTCCCCAGCCTTTCTACTATTTAGAATGAGGACAGTTTTTTTCTTCCGAGGTTCATAAGGAGAATAATTGACTCTTTCCCCCCTAACATCCAGAGGAGACTGTTCTAAATTGAATGGTTGGCTCATGCTAACAATACCTGCTATAAATTATGAAACCTCTAATCAATAATCAACACTTCTCTTCCATTTGCATGATAACAAATGGGTTTTTAGATTGGGCTCAGAGTGTAAATTCTTAACTAAAACAAAGAGGACAAATACAAAGAGATAAAACTTAACCTTAGGCTCTTAAATCTTAAAAGTCTATATAAACTAAAAATGTCTATGCATTTGAAGGTGTATGTGATTAAGAGGAGATGTGTTATAGATCTGAATGGAGAGTCAAACTAAGTGTGTGGGTCTTGTGGGAAGATTATGCATCCAAGTGCATTTTCATAATTCCATATTCTGGTCTAAATGTTAGTGTAAAAATCCAGTTGAATTGATCAGTACTAAAAGTGGAACAACTTGGATCTAGAACTAATTAGAGGACCCTGTAACTCTTATCCCCGGAGTTTTATTTAATAAGGACTTTTGGATCACTGAATACCTAGCATGTAAGAAAGTGCCAGAAATGGTTAGAATCCAGATTTGACTTGAACAATATTGCTTATAGTGTCTTTGGGCTCAGCAAAACATACAAGGCATGTACACATGTATACACACACATGCACAGGAAGATGAGGTTAAACAGGACCGTCAAACCCATATGGGTTTCTCCATTTAATTTTGATTATAAAACCATAGAGAAGCTTAAAGGGTTCTTAGAAGCATGGACAGAAGCTGCAAAGCACAAGTGCAATGAGGCCACCACATGTATGCAAAAGCAAGACCAAGTCCCAGGCGAACACTTGGAAATATTCCTTCAGGATGGGTTAGCCTCTGAAACTTCCACTCTCCCTGTGCTGCTCAGGTTTCATTTATGTGGCCCGTGAACTTCATTTCTCTTTTCTGGCAAACATTCGAGTATTCCATGGACTCAGTTTCCTATGGACTGAATTGAGGTTTGGATTTTAGAAACCATAATATTCTGGGGTCATGAGATACCCAGTTTATAGACTGCTTTTTGTCCATGATTTGTGCACTGATCAGAGAAAGAAGCATAAAGAGTGTTGCAGAATTAAAAGTGAATCTGCCTTTCTGAATATGTGTATTTCATTTGCATTTGTTAATTCGAGATTTGAAAACATCCATCTTTTTGTCCATGTCATTGATAGCATTCACCCAGTGTCACCTGAAATAGGAATTTTTAATCAAATCGGAAGGTTGGTTTGTTTGGTTTTTTTCCCCCTGAAGAATATTTCAGAGTTCCAACTATGGTAGTTTAATTATCACATCCAAAAAATTATTTCTGGCTCCCTGTGAAAATTACTTCTTTGTATGAGGAATCTGCTACAGTATGCAGGGTATTATGTTCCTGGGAATAGCATAATGATGTTGTACAATATGGAGATGAAAGCACATTACGTATACAGAATGGAATGAATATTTAGAAGTGCAGGATGCCATTGAGATAACCCCCGAATGCCTATAGGTATTGTGCAGCCCTCTCTTAACATCATGAGATGCAGACAGGAAGGCAGCTTTCGAATCAAGTCATTGGGTGTTCAGTACCCTCATTTTACATTTGGGGAACGTTTGACCCAGAGAAGTTGTTCAAGGTTATTTGTTTAAAGTCACTCAACTACTTAGAGTGATAAAGCCAAAGGGAATGCCAGAGTTTCCTGATTTTTAGTCCAGGGAACCTACTTCACCATACTTTTTCTCATGTAACAGCAAATGAAGTGTTTCAAAACATAGTGTTAAGAAAAAATTGGTGAACTTCCTTATAGTTTTAGGAGACAACTGAAAGAGTATCCTTTATAATAATAAATGGGACAGCATTGGTTCTACAACATTTAATAGTATTTTCATCCCAATAGTCTATCTATTAATAGACACATACTCTTTATTAATATCCACTGTGCACATAGCAGATAGGCCAGATGAACCTAGAATGGATTTATGGCCATTCTAGGTTATATGGCCATTCTAGGCCATTTTATTTACCTTTCTGTAGATGGCATTAGACATGGACCGGCTTCGGGTAGGAGCAAAGGAAAAGGAGAAAGTGTAAGGTCAGATTTGCCATGGCCCCTTCAAGAGATGGGTATGAATAATTAGAAACATGCAGGGGTGTCTTTAGAGAGTTATAGATGGGCAGAGCCCTCTATTCAGGGGGATTGCAATGAGGGGAAGTAGGATTCTTAAATGGGTCCTGTGTGTCTCCTCTAGAATGGAGGAAAGGCACCTAGGGGGCAGGAGAGGTGACAGTGATTAGAAAACAGGTACCTCTGGCAGAGGACCTCAGATGGCTTGATGGGCAAGGGCCAGTGGGTTCTGGGAGGCTCTGGTGACAGTCCTAAAAGCAGGGAGCTCAAAGTGATTAAAACTATGGAAAGGAAGCGAAATATAAAAGGAAGATAAAGGTAGATTTATTATATGACAAGCCCAAACAAAAATAGAACAGCTACAGAAATGCCAAGGGTTCCAAAATAGAACCAGGAATGCCCAGGGAGCTGGAACCCACGTTATTAGCACAAATTACTGGAGCTTTTATTTTTTTCTATTTGTTTTATGAATATATTTCACAAGGAAACATGATAAAATCTAGTTTTAGTTTTTAAGGCATTTCCATGTTATGTCTTGGTAACACTGTAGTCGATTAAAATTAATAATTTAACAGCTTCAGAAGGGAACATGATTTATTGGGCTGTACCCTAACCCTCCTCTTTTATGGATATGGAAACTGAGGCTCAAGGGTGTGGAGTGGCTGGCTCTTAGCACCACAGTGTCCAAGGAAACTTTAAAAGGGAATTAGCTGAATGGATTTGAACTGCTCACAGACATACGGACAGTGAGTAGCAGAACTGTCCCTGAATTTAGGCCTGGCTGCGATTCCTCCCACTGCTGGTGTGATGAACTGAAGTGCAACTTTATTCATCGAGGAAAGTCAGTTTGTATTCGGCATGATATTAGTGCTAAGGGTCGAATGCTTTGCCAATGTTCAGTGTACATTTCAGTTAACCTACACATTTGGTCAGCCAGCACACCTGTTCTCTCACCAGTCTGGGTGAATGGGCATTTCCTGTAGCGTGAGCATATTCAGCAGGTTAATCATGACTGTTCAATGTAGGGGGAGGCCATTTGCATGCTGGTGAGACCCAAGGAAGACACAACAGTGCCCTATGCCCAGACTCCCCTCCAGGATCACACAGGCAACCCTCTCCCCACCCCTTAATCCTTCCAAAGGCTGCAAGGACCCATTGAGCCACTGTACACGGAAAGCTGGGAGTCTGTACCACAGCACTTCCTCAAACACATCACGGAGGCAGAGGCCCCTGGGGAGTTTTTTAGAGCTAGACTCCTGACCCTTACCCTGGATTTTCTGATTCAGTTGGTCTTAGAGTGGGGCCCAGAAATCTTCATTTTTAAAAGTCCCATGGGGAATTCGAATATACAGCCATTTGGGAACCACACCTTGTAAAATACTATATTATTATAAATATCATTTTGCAAAGACTTAAAAATCAGCATTGATGTTAATTGCTCCAACAGTCCCAATCCCCAGAAGAGCCCTCTAGACTCGGCGTTTCATAGACTATGAAAGTCTTGCTCCAGACCAAGTTTGCTTTTTGCCTAGAAAGTCTTCTTTCTCCCCTCCCATTTCAAACGAGAGATAAGCCACTGGACGCGTGTATGTCATCTGCTGGTGGTTACTGTTGTGCTCAGGATTTTGGAAAGACTTCTGTTTATTTGGCATGCTCTGCACAGGCCTGTCAGTCTCTGGGGATTTGTGGCATTTGCAGAACTTACAAGGCAGGCAGCATAAAATATATAACTCATAGATATTTTGGAGGCCCCTTCACTTTAACAAATTGGCCATAAAATAGAAACCACAGACATAACATTCATATAACCATCGTTGCCAAAAATGAAGAATCATTTGCAGGGCGGTGTTGGGGGTGGGTGGGTGCATTCTTCTCTATAGGGCACCGGAAGGAAGAGTAAGTGTTCAGGATTTGTGTGCAAATGATAACAGGAACATGGAAGTGGAGGATGGAGTTCTCTGCCTGACAATCGACAGATATCTATTGAGGAAAATGAGGATTTTGAGGTTGATCTTCCGAGCCATTTAAAGTCTTTTCACAGTCATTAAGTTCATCATTTGTGGATATTTGCTTGTCTTGATAGACATTCCAAGTGTACTTAGGATTTCATGTACATTTTACTGTAATTTACTGCTTCCTGTTTTTTCCTTTTCTTGGTGGAAGCAGTTCACAGCGTCTGAAGCAGCTGTCTGCCGTTTCTGTCCTGTGACATCTTAGGGGAAGGGGGGGAGGAAAAACTCCATCCTGCTACCTTTTTCTCCCGTAGCTACGCTGACACTCCGGGCTTCCATCAGCTTGCTGGATTGAGTCCTCAGGAAGCAGAGAGAGGCTAATCCACTCTTGTCAGTTCCACTCAAGCATTCCCGGGGTTCGAGTAACGACTGAGTAATGGCTGACGATACTAGTTGTGATAGTTGACTGCTGAAAAATGGCATATTTGATGAGGTTGGATACATGCAAGACATAAAAAAGGAAATAATATCTCTGTCACAGAAGTCAAACTAAAAATTCTTTTCACTGTTTGCTGTTGTATATTAAAGGGAATGTCATTTTAGGGATCGGGAGAGCTGGGGTATAACATCATGTGCCACTTTTTTTGGCTTTGTGACCTGGAAAATGCCAGATCATCCCTCCGGGCCTCAGTTTACTCATCTAAAATAATTATAACATCTACCTCAGAGGGAGTTTGAGAGGACGAAGTGACAACATAAAGGAAAGTTCTAGCCAAGTCAAACACAGATTGGGCAGGAGGTGGGGGTGACAAGAGAGTGATGGGGGGATTTGCAAGGATGGATTGTTCTAAATTGCCTCTGGACCTCAACCCCATTCTGTGAATCTGTGATATTATGAAGATGGAGGCGCACAGGGGAGTCACTTGGATGCTACTAGTGTTGCTTACTTAAGCCATTTGGTAATTCAAACTCTTAGAGAAATGCACAGCTAGAGTAAAAGACAATTATGCTATTTGATTATATAGTTAGCAAGGATTAAGAGAGTTTACACAGCACAGTGTCAGCCCTTCATAAACACCAGTCCCTTTTTTCTCCATCTTTCCAGAAAGTACACTTCAAATAAAAGGTGACAAAGATTTTTAAAGCAGACCTTCAGAAGCAAATCTGTAGTTCTACCGAGGACAGGCTGAATCAACTTCTGTTGTTGTTCAATTTAAAACCTTATCCAACATCAACGTGATCATTTAGCCAGCCTAATTTGCCAATTTTCAGTGCATTACATAGGTTCTTTTAGAAAATAACTCCAAAGGCCCACCCTACATTTGAGAGAGGTTTGTTTATGGTGGTGTACAATGTGTCTTTAAAAGACTGACTCCAGAAACTTTATGTGAAAACACATTTCCCAGCTCTATGTTCATAGCATGTAGGTGCGCACTGGCGTTTAGAGAAATGATAGAAATGCAGTCACAGTGGGGATGTTACATCCTCCTTTTCCTTAAATTGTTATTGTAAATACAGCTGCAGGAATAATGCAGAAATTTTTGTTCTGATCTAAGTGTGCTTTTTAAGTAACCAATATTTATAACCATTAGTTGAGAGCTTCCCACAAGACTAATGAAAAAACCGTAATTATGAAAAATTATTAAAAAATTATAAAAAATGAATTAACCAATAACGGAAAGGTAAATAACATCTTTGGTTACTAGTAAAAAGAGTAAGATAGATACTAAGCCTGCTACTGTGTCAGTTACCCAAGAGACTCAGGAGAAATTAAGTGATTTCACGTAAGTTTTCGAGTTAATTGCCTTAGGTGTTCATTTAAACCTTCTAAGATGTACCTGCACTCTTCCAATAAAAGACAGGAAAAAATGCATCCATCCCAGTTGTTGGACAGTTTGTGTCTATGGAGAATTTAAACTTTATGTTGGCAGCTTTGTCACAACTGTAGTCCATACCCCAGCCTGGTTGTAACGGAAAGTCCAACTTATAAATGCTACTCACATCATTAGATCAAACACGAAGCCAAGTTCAATCTTCCTGGGTCATAACCTTATATTAAATAGCTAAGAACATTTCTGACTACCCAAACGGCAGTAGTGGCCGGAGAACAGACTTCTGAAGTTCTCACAGATTAGACCGTAAGTAAAAGTGACCTACTATAATGGCTGTCTTTTTATTTACCTTGATGACCTTTATCAGCACTTGGCTAGAAAGATCAGCTGTATTGAAGATTCTCTTGGCTTCCCATTTTATCTGGATCATTATGTTAATTAGTGTGAAGCAGCACATTAAACCCCTCAGAGCAGTCGAGAATCAATCAATGTCTGCTGAGGCCCCTTATGTACAAAGCACCATCTAGGCACCGTGAGGACACAAAATGGAAGATACTGACTGGGCCTAAAGGAACAGGGTGTGACTTAGAAGGAAAGAAGACATAGTGGAAGAATTATATCAAAATGGCACAAGACTGGTTGCTGCATGGGTAATACTGACATTATGTTTTACTCCAATGACAATTAGCCTTTAAGCTCCAAACTTATAAAATGCTACCCTGTATATAAAATATTTCAGGAAAAGAAGTTCATCTATAATTACAAAGGTAAAAGTTCAAATGTCATTCCTTAAGGCAAGTTTGGGGTATATTTTACGCTGTACTTTATTCTTCAGTTTTGGGCTTTTTTATGACTTTCTGTTATGGGTATTGTGCTGAATGAAGGAATCCTCTGGTTATCATTTGCCAGCTGGTCAATGCTGAGCATTGCAAATGGAAATAACATCTTTATTGAGGATATAAATATTTAATCATAGATGCTTTTCGTAATAGCTTCTTAGTATATCAAAATCATTATCACCAGGCAAGTAGAAAAGAAAAAGAAAAGGCATCCATACTGGAAAGGATAAAGTAAAACTGTTTGCAGATGACATGACCTTATTAATAGAAACTAAAGAATCCACACGCAGAAACTATTAGAGGTAATAAATGAGTTCAGCAAGATTGCAGAATATAAGAGCAGTATAGAAAAATCAATTGTATTTCTACCAATGAACAATCAGTCCAAAAATGAAATTAAGAAAATAATTTCATTTATAATACCATCATAAAGAATAGATTCAAAAAAAGGAGTATAAGGCTTGGACACTGAAAACTATAAAACATCAATGAAACAAATTAAAGGAGAGCTAATTAAGTAGAAAGACAGTCCATGTTCATGGATCGGAAGACTTAATATTGTTAAGGTCACAATAGTCCTCAAATTAATCTACAGATTCAGTTTAATCCTCATCAAAGTCTCCATTGCTTTTTTTTTTTTCCAGATATTGGCAAGCTGATCCTAAAATTCATATAGAAATGCAAAGGACCCAGAATAGTCAAAACAGTCTTGAAAAAGAACAAAGTTGGAGGGACTCGCCCTTCACAATTTCGAAGCTTATAACAAAGCCATAATAATCAAGACTGTATGGTATTTGCATAAGGATAAACTATACTTAGAATTTATACTAAAATTGATCAATACTATAGAATTGAGAATCCAGAAATAATAATAACCACAAATACATTTATGATTAGTGGATTTTTTACAAGGGTACCAAATAGTTAAATGGAGAAAGAATAATCTTTTCAACAAATGGTGCTGGGACAATTGGATATCTACATGCAAAAGAATGCAGTTAGACCATTAGCTTACACCATACCTGAAATTGACTCAAAATGGATCGAAGACCTAAATATTAGAACTAAAACTATAAAACTCTTAGGAGAACACATAAGTGTATATCTTCATGATGTTGGATTAGTTAACAGTTTCTCAGATGTGACACCAAAAATACAATCAACCAAAATTAGATAAATTGGACTCCATTAAAATTAAACACTTTTTTTTTTTTCAGACAGGGTTTCGCTCTGTTGCCTAGGCTAGAGAGCACTGGCATCATGATAGCTCACTGCAACCTCAAACTCCTGAGCTCAAGTGATCCTCCTGCCTCAACCTCCCAAGTAGCTGGGACTATAGGCGCATGCTAACATACCTGGCTGGGTTTTTTTTTTTATTATTTTTTGTAGAGACAGGGTTTCACTGTGTTGCTCAGACTGAGTTTAAACTCCTGGCCTCAACCAATCCTCCTGCCTAAGCCTCTCAAAGTGCTAGGATTATAGGCATGAGCCACCACACTCAGCCCAAAATTAAAAACTTTTGTCCTTCAAAAGACACTATCAAAAAAGTGAAAGACAACCTACAGAATGGGAAAAAATATTTGCAAATCATGTATTTGCAAATCCAGAATATATATAGAACTCTTAAAACCCAGCAATAGAAAGGCAATTTTAAAATGAGTGATGGATTCAAATGGAAATTTCTCCAAAGAAAATGCAAAAATGGCCAATAAGCACATGAAAAAAATGTTCAACATCATTAGTCATAAGACAAATGCAAATCAAAACCACAATGAATACCACTTCACACCCACTACGATGGCTATGATAAACAAAAAAAGGCAATAACAAGTATTGGCAAGGATGTGGAGAAATTGGAACCCTTTACATTGCTGGTAGGAATATAAAATAGTGCAGCTGTATTGAAAGCAGTTTGGCAGTTCTTTCAAAAATTAAACATAGAGCTACTATACGATCCAGCAATTCCACTCTTAGGTATATACCCAAGAGAATCAAAAGCATGTCCACACAAAAACTTGTACACAGATGTTCACAGCAGCATTATTCATAGTAGCCAAAAAATGGAAATAATCCACATGGCCATCGACTGACGAAAGTATAAAGAAAATGTGGTATAACTATACAATGTAATATTATGAAGCCATATGAAGGAATGAAGTATTGATTCATATTACGACATGGATGAACCTGGAAAAACATTATGCTGGGTAAAAAAACCCAATACAAAAGGCCACACACTGTGTGATTTCATTGATACGAAATGCCCAGAATCCTATAGGCAAAATCACAGAGGCAGAAAGTAGATAAATGGTTTCCAGGGCTGGGGTGATGTTGCAAACGGAAAGTGACTCCTGATGGGCACCGGGTTTCTTTTGAGGGTGATGAAGATGTTCTGGAATGAGATAGTGGTGTTCATTGCAAACTTTATGAATATACTAAAAACCATTGAATTGTATGTTTTAAAAGAGTGAATTTTATAGTATGTATATTATATCTCAGTGTTTTTAATGATCGTATTTTTCCTTGATCACTCTACAAATTAAGTTGTTCTGATAAGGCATAATATAACTTGGCAAAAAATATTGTCATTAAAGCACATGTTTATCTATATTGTTCCTAAGAAGAAACAAAAGAAGCTTCATAATTGATCTTATAGACTGCACGAAATACCGTCTGTGTAGGTACCAGTGCAGACAGACAGCAAGACCAGCATTTCTCTCCAGTTATACCGTGAAGATAAACACTGGTTCATCACTTCTGTCCTTTCATTAACCTACCATAGACCCTTGTCATTTAAATTTGTCAAGTGTTTACTGTTCTGAAATCGAGGGAAGCATCATAAATATTCTCATATGGACATTTCATGCCTGTTTTTTTGTTCTTTTCCCAGGTACTACCTTTCCCAAGCCAGGTGGTGTATAACAGGGTAGGCAAATGCGGGAGCCGTACTGTGGTCTTGCTTCTGAGGATCTTGTCAGAGAAGCACGGATTTAATTTGGTCACATCAGACATTCACAACAAAACCAGGCTTACTAAAAACGAACAAGTAAGTTGACTCTGCCCATCGTTAAATTGTATGTTGCTTCAACTCATTTGTATAATTAGTGGGTGCCTCACCGGGCAGCCTTCAAACTACTGCAAATGAAGATCAGAGTTTCAATTTCATGCTGTATTTTTGCCAGAGCGTGGAAGTAAATTGAAGTTAAGGCTCCTGCAGGGACTCTATAAACCAGGAGGTCTCCCTGAAGGGATACATTCATTAGGACCGATGTAGGACGGTACGCCCTTGCCATTGTCTATTTAGCTAAAATTAGCAATACGCACATCTCAAATAGTTACACCACTGAGCTATAAATTATGCCGACACCTTCTCAGTCAAAATGAGAAAAATTTGTTTTAATATTTTTTCCTCTGCATTTTCTCACTAGTGTCCTAAATCTTTACAGTTATAGTGAAGAGAAAGTGTTCTTTGGGCCAGGAATCTGGTTGGTTGATGGGAGACACGAGCTTCCTGTTACGGTAAACTCAGAGGATCTTAGGCTTCAAGAGCAGCATTTGGAGTGTTCGGTGCTAAGAAAAGAATTACTCCGCTTCGCAGGAACGATTTTCCCTAATGTAGCTGAGCCGCACAAGTGGACATGATGACGGCTGGTCAGGAGTGTTGTCCTATACGAGGAAGCTATGAAGGCTGATTTTACTCTGTAAACCCGTACAGGAGTAGGGGTGACAGTCTCCACAGAGGTGCTTTGCTAACACAGAAAAGTCAGGCATAGGGTCCTCGCAGTCATTTTACAAGGTCAAATTTGTCAGCCTGGTCTCAGAAACTTGCTTCTGTGCCCTTAGATGCTTAGGATGAGCAGCTACCCAACGAATGGTGCATGAGTGTGGGGAATAAACAGAGCACATGGTTCACATCAGGTTGAGATCAGAATTATGACAATTTCCACCCATGTCTATGTCTTCTGGACATAATCCTCACGTTTAAGACATTCAGAACCTCACAAACCAAGGGACTCTCACTCTAATTTTCCAATCCCATCTCTCTCCTTTATCTTGCGGGGAAAAGTGGGACTGTTTTAAGACAATAACAAAGCCAACAGGACTTGCTCCAAAGTCTGTATGTTTAGTGTGTTCCATAACGTAAAGGTCAAAATGCTTGTTCCCCTGAAAACTGCCATTAAAGAGTCTCTAAGTATCAAGTTTAAATAGTCATTACTAGTACCAATAGTTAAATAGTCATTACCAATCAGCAAAAATTATTTTGAGGTTACGCCTTGTAGGTTCTGTAGCAGGCTCTCTGTATAAAAAATTATCTTCGGTGGCATTTAAGGTTATCGCATTCTCTGCATAACTTTGTTTAATAAGGACAAGTTCTCTTTGGTTTCCCTGCTTGATTGAAGAGCAAATATGATTAGGCTGGTGATGCCCTTTTAATTACCTGAAAGTAAGTTAAGTATAAATAAACTGCCTATGTTATTGCAATTTTATTAGAATTATTAAATTTGGTTTTCTTTTGAGTCTAACTTTTAAGGCCTGCTATCAGGTTATACTTAAATATTCATATATGTGGAAATTATGCTCAGTTCTCAGATGCCTCATAAAACACAGTTGATAGATTTGAGGTTCCCACTGCTGAAGAGGGTGCCAACAACCGAGAGAAAGCAAGATATCAGTAACTAATGGATCAGACATTAGGATGTTCAGGAATGTCCCGGAAGAGAGAACACAAAATATAATATTTAAATATGCCGTGAGATTTTGCACTGATGAACCTATTAATACTTTGTTTCCCATAAGGAGCAAACATAAAAAAGTAAAATTCAATTGTGACTGTGAATGGAATCATTTGGATTGAAAATCAATAGTAATTTACGGTGTATAGATTGTTAGATCCAGAAAGGGTTAAAGACAAAGTCATCCTTCTCTAAAATATAGGTTGGGTCTCATCTGTTTGGAATGGTTGGCTTGTCTGAAAGCCAGGGAATAGACCAGACAATTTTTTAAGGTTCTTTCCAGCTTACGATTCTGTGATATATTTATATAACTTCTAGCATAATCTTTGTATTGTGTAGTTGAAACATTTCTGATTCCTGTGGTCAGTGTGACCTGGAATATATTTCATTATTTAGTTATTCCGTATTCCTATAAAATTATAAGACAAGTTTTAAAGACCTCAGGCAAAGGTAACAATAAGGTAGAAAAAACAAATATATAATTTTGACTTAAAAACAAACGTACCAACAGTGACAATTGCCTGCCTGCAGCCAGCTCATCTGGCTCTGGGGTGCAAAGGAGAGTCGCCAGAAAACGACATGACCAGAAACCAAGTCTGAAGTCGTTCAATAACGTTTAGAGAAACTCTTTTCCTTGTTCGGTGTGTCCCTTTTACTAAAGTTTCAGAGTGCATAAAACAAGCAGAGAAAAAAATATTATTTTAACTTAATAGATTCAAAGAATCATTTGTGGTATGAATAGCTCCTCTTCTTAGTAATTTATTAGAGGAATAAGGGGAAATGATTTAGGAGACTCGTGAAAATTTTATAGTCCTTGGTTCTCACCCATAAACAGTTGAACTCTGAAAATTTGTTCCCATGGAATCATTGTTCTCCAGAGTTAATAACAGTTCTGCTTCGGGTGCAGCGAGAGTTAAACAGGCTCTCGTGGGCTGGCCCGGGACTCTATCCACTGTGTAGAGCATTTCTTTTATGGGAAAATGTATTCCAAGTTCCAAACTACTGACTTAAAAATGAACTTTAGGATAATATCCCTTTTTAAGACTGGAATTATCTATACCATTTCATTCATACACAAAGGCACCTCTCTGGGCCAGGATCAAATTCACACATGCATTCCTCTCTGGAGAGTAGCTATCATCTCTCTCCCTCTCTCTCTCTCTCTCTCTCTCTCTCTCTCTCTCTCTCTCTCTCTCTCACACACACACACACACACTCTCACACACACACACACACACTCTCACACACACACTCTCACAGCTAAATTGTGAAAGTCTGTTTAATGGAACAAGATACTGAAGGGATTATTAAAAAGGGAAGGGAGCGTGAAGACACCAAATGTTAGAATGCCTATAAAGATCCCATTACATCTGTCCTTATAGAAATAGAAACACCTTTGAAGTTTATATTTTGGAAAACTCTGCCTCAGCAGCAGAGCATGGACAACTGCTGCTGGCCAAATGTTGGACCTTTGCACAGCAAATAATGCAAAAACCCACAATGACATCATTTCATTTATGCTCTAAAACCAGATTTCAGTTTCTTGGGCTGGCTTAAATGATCTCTTGGAAAATGGAGATTGTGTACAGTTTTTGAAAGATAGGGAATTTTTTTTTTCAGAAGACCTAGGGTGTGAGTGCTAAGAAAAACTTATAACCATCTTTGTTAATGGTCTGATACTATCTTTCAGAGCATTGCTGTAAGTACAATAAAGGTCAGAGTGCCGTGGGCATATTACAGAACATAAGAATCCACAATTATTTCATTCTTGTTGGAGAAGAGCCAAAAATATTGAGACAGCAAATAATTTTACTGTTTCTATTTCTATCGAAACTGAGGATTACAAATTGGCTATAGCACCTACTACATGCTAATTGTTTTACTTCATTATTTCCTTTAAGTCTTTTGCACCTGGAAATAGACCAGTGAGTATGATTCCCTATTTTATGGATGAGACAACTAAGACAACCAGATTAAGTCACTTTCCAAACATAATATAATATAATGACCATCTGTAGCACCTGGCCTTGAACTCAGGCCCTCCTGCGTCCAAAAGCCATTCTCACGATGCAGTGGGTGTCTGCTCCGGCTGTACAGCAGCAGCGCTGCAGAGCCTTGAAAACCTCAAGTTGCAATGGCCCTTCTCCTGGAGATTCTGGGGTAGAGCCCAGAAAGCTTTTTTTTTTTTTAATCAAGTGCCACAGGAGACTCTATGATGCAGCCAAGGTTAAGAAGTCCTGTCAGAACCATCCTGTCCGCATTTCCCTAGGTGTGTTCCTGAGAATCCTGTTCTCCTAAGACAATGAAAGACAGAAAATACCATGGTTCGATAAATTTGGGAAATGCTGCATGCCTTGTCCTGAATGAATCAATTTGCAATGATTATTTACATTTCAAAGACTTTGAGAATTAAAAACAAAAGCAAAAACTCTGTTTGACTGGGTTTCACCTAGTGTTTTCCGTCTTCTTTGGTCCGGGGACTCATTATGAGTGCTTGTGATCGTTTGCATCCCACAGAATTCCAGTTCACGGTTTGTGAAATATGGGACTAGCCTTCCCCTCGTCATACCAGTAAAGGCTACTATTTCTCTATAAACTTCACATCTGCTGTGACTCTATTCAGCAGCTATTCAAATGATGAAAACCTTGAAGAGTATTCCAAGGGTGGAGGAGACAGAGAGCCTGTGCCCGGGTGCTCTGGGTTGCTCTAGCCTCTTGGTCGAAACAGTATTTCTTTACAATGTTTTAAACGTCCATCTCACATTGCTTTTGCCTGCTGCAAGTTCCAAGCCTGAACGGTGACTGCAAAGCAATGAGACTTACAAAAAAGAAACTCACCTAGAGAAAACATGTTAGATTTGGAAAAGGTCTGGAGACTACAGGGATTCCTCTGAGGCTTCCTTAAGGCATGGTCGTCTGGGTTTTGTTTACTCAGTCACTCATTCATTTGTGAAGCAGATTTTTCTATTGTTTATTCATTTACTTGGATGAATATTTATTAACTGCTATTAATGTGTATACTGAACATCAGACACCACACTGGATATTTGTCAACTTATTTCTAATCCTCAAAGTAACATTATTAGGAAAGTATTAATATTACCATCCCACTTTATGGGGGGAATAAGTGTGTACAGGAAACTGATTAGAATGTAATGTAAATTAGGAATAATGTGGGCCAGGCACCGTGGCTCATGCCTGTAATCCTAGCACTTTGGGAGGCCAAGGTGGGAGGATCGCTTGAGATGGGGAGTTTGAGACCAGCCTGAGCAAGACCTTGTCTCTACAAAAAATAGAAAAATTAGCCAGGCACAGTGGTGTATGCCTGTAGTCCCAGCTACTTAGGAGACTGAGGCAGGAGGATCACTTGAGCCCAGGAGTTTGGGGTTACAGTGAGCTATGATGATGCCACTGCACTTTAGCCTGGGCAACAGAGCAAGACCCTGCGTAAAAATAAAAAATAAAAAAATAAGAATAAGGTAGAAAAATAAGACTTGAAAGTGAACTGGTGTCAAGTGCTGGAGAACTTTGAATGCTAGGCTTGAAGCTGGAACTTTATTCAATAGACAGTGGGAAGCCATTAAAAAATGGTTCTTAACCATGATGGGCATCAAAATCTGCTTGGGAGCTTTTCCACAATATTTAGGTCCTACTGCAGAATACAGAGTTGGATTCGTAAGGGCAGAGCCTAGCATTTGTGTCTTTGGGGGGGAAACACTCCCAAGGGGATCCTCCTACACGACTCTAATGAAGAATCATTGTATGAAAGGCTCTAAGTACTAGAAAGTTTTCCATTTATTAAAGTGAACCCTCCACTAAGCAAGGAAAATTCCTCTGCTGGCCTGAGAATCTCTCAAAGCTTTGAGGACGCCATGTCTCTCTCACTGAAGTTTTAATGCTGTCTCCTCAGGAGCCTGCACATTTATCCCAGGAAATCTTTCCCTTGCTTGAAACGTTTTGGAACAGCCTGTTTTAGAAAGACCCTCAGCGCTCCCTGACTTTAAAGGAGCAGGGACAGTGTCCACAGGCGCGGGACCCCCAGTCAAACCAAAGGGCTGAGCCCAGTCCTCTCCACGCCGCGGGGATGCGTTCACCCAGCTCTGCCAGCAGGGTCTTGTCTTAGAGTCCTGTGGACAAAATCTGAGTCCGCTCATAAGAACTTGGTGGAAAGAAAAGGAAAAAAACGAAGAGGAAGCAACAGGGCCCCAGATGATAAAACATGTTTCTCCATGAGATTGGTTTTCTCTGTGATTCAGACCCAACAGCTTTATCTTGCTCGAGTCATTGCTCCCCCTGGTGGGCCTCTTCTTCATTGCAGGCATGGGTTGCACTGGGGACTTCCCATAGACCATCCACCTCCTGCTTAGAAGGGCTTCCCCATACTCCAGGGAGAGAGAAAGGTAACCCCAGCCTCTGGCCATCCTCTCAGCCTCTGAGGTTAAAGGGCTAAGGAGTCCTCCTCTGAGATACTCCTACTTTTGTTTTGATGTATTAAAAACATACCCTTTCTTTCATATAGGATGCTTTGCAAAGTTATAGGACATCTTAGTTCATTAGTGACACAATTCAGACCTAAATGGGTTAGAAACCATCACTGCTGACAAGCATTTGCTACAGATGTCAGGAGCAAAGTCTGACTGTGTCAGTAGAACTGCAGGTAAAGGTTTTCTGCTCGGCCATCCCAGCCAATTAGGCTGGAAGCAAAAGATGAGAAAATACTTCCTGATGCACCGTGATTTAACTTCTTCTTCTAGATACATTTCATTACATAGTTATCTTTTTTTAAGTATTTAAAATTCATTTCCTTTTCTTGTTAGGATATACTCTATTTTCCCGTCTAGAACTTTTAAAGAATATTCTCTCTGATATTTTAAAGCCTTTATTTTTGTATTATTTCTCAATACTTCCCCACTTGTCAGAACTTCCTTTCCACTTTTCACCACATCACAGGAAAGGTAGAAACTTCATATCCCATAAACCGTCTCTTTTCCCCAGAGGTATTGTGCTGACCAACCCTCTTCTTCCATCTTAAAAGCTTACGTATAGATCAATCGTCAGTGGGAGTGTGAGTAGATTGCAGCCAGTGATACAGAGCAGGGTTTGGGGATTTGAAAGACTTGGATTTCAATCCTGGCTCCTCTTCCTTGTAACAGTGAAACTTTAGGCGATCCATGCGGCCTTCTATGCTGCAGTTTCTCGGCCTATGCATTTTATCCTTGTGAGGATGCACTGACGGCGTGTGTGTAAGAGCATCTCGGTGCATTGCATAGCCCCCAGGAAGCACTCAGAAAATGGGAGTTTGATTGGTGTTATTGTGTCCGGGATATTATTCATATAATGGTAAAACTGTTTATTCTGTGTGACACTAGGATAATGAACATACTGGTTTGTCCCAGGAAGGCTAAAATCATTGCCTGAGTACTGGAGAATTCTGTCTTCAGTTAGCCATACATTTCTTGACTCCAGAAAAAGGATTTCTAAAGGTGATATCTTCACTCTATATATATGGGCATATATTCTGTGCAGGTACCTGTGTTAGGCTTTCTAGAGGATAAATAAAGCATGGCTCCAACCCTCACAGAGTTTACGATCTTGCTCAAACCTAGGGCACAAACTCAAGTACAATGTACTATAGAAAGTGCATATCCTGAAAAATTTTCAGACATAGTGCTGTAGGAGGTCAAAGAAGGCTGCCTCATTTCTGGCCAAAGATGTTCAAAACCAAATCCTTTCTAACCAGTCCCAGGTGATGCCGATGCTCCTGGTCTGGGGACCACTCTGAGAATTGCTACCTTAGGTCATGCCCTTATCACTTGCTGCTGGGATTGTTGCCCAGTCTTCCTAGCTGAGCTTCTGTCTCTAATCCTTACCCTTCTTCTCACACTCTCCATCCTGCCCTCAGATCTGGGGGGAATAAAATTTCTGGCTATCGATTGCCCACGGGATGAATGTCAGAATCCCTCCTGGGACCTGCAGTGTGCTTGGGTACCTGGCGCCTGCCTAACTCTCTGATCTCACCTACTACCTTGATGACCCATTCCCAACCTCTGGCACACTGGACTCCTGCAATTTCTTAATACCAATGTCATTTTGTCCTTGCATCTGCTGTTCTCTCTGTCTGTAATGCTGCAAATCCCTTTCTTTACTGACTAACTCATATGGGCCCTTCCAAACCGTTCAGGAGCACCTCCTTGGGGAAGCAGTACCTCTTCATCTGCAGTAGGGATAGGTACCTCACCTACGTGCCTTCTGCCCGCCCCCGTGGTAGTTATTACATGATTGTACCCACCTCCTAGTCCACCTTGCCCACAAGACTCTGCGCTTCCTAACGGCAAGAACCAAATCTGTTATCTCTATAGCCACAGTCCCAGGCAGTAGCTTGCCTGACATAGAACGGAGATCATGGGTGTTGAATGAAAGATCCAGAAAGACTACCAGGAGGATGTAGACATTTTAGCCAGAGGTAAAGAGTGGTTAGGATTTGGACACGCAGAGAGAAGCAGAAGAACATTCCAGGAGAGGAAACTTAAACTGAGCTTGGACTTGGTCAGGCTTTGGTGTGAGCAAGTAGCATGCAGGGATTGAGTCTGGCCACACCGGCCCATTGAGGGAGATGACACAGATACAGTCAACACGACTCAGCAAGTGACTTGAGGTGGCAGTCCAGTGAATACCTGGACTGCAGGTGGGAATACGGAGGGTGCCACTCACCAGAGATGGATTAGGCTGGATAAAGAGTGAAGATGGGTGATAATCAAGAGTGTGGGTGCAGCTGTGGTGGATTTGGGGTCACCATTAGGACACATTCCACTGTCTTCTTTACAGGTCTTCCCACCCACCTTACTCATGTTTTTATCTTCAGTGCCTAATAAGTGCTCGATGAATGATGAATGAATGTATGCAGTGGAATCAGAGTAAAGGCCAGGAGTCCTACATGAGCCAGGAAGAGGAGTGGTGGTCTCAGCGTGATTTTCAGTAGTGCGTTGCCACCCACCATGCCACTCATACGAATATGCTTAAGGCAAGAGAAAAGGCGGGTCTTGGCCATGGCAGGAGGACCAGGCAAGGACCCCGGGTGATGGCAGTAGGAGCTCAGGAGCCCACTGCTTGTCACTGGACGTGGGGAAGGTCTTAGCATTCGTTAAGATCAGCCTGGCTAAGAGCTGAAATATACTCTCTGCCCTCACTGAGCTAATGCAATAAACATGAGCATTAATACCTTTATTCTGTGTTTAAAGATACGTCTAGAAAGAGTTATACATTGTCACTGCTAATCCATTTTTTCTTGTGAAATAGACAGCTTTATGACTATTATGACACTGTTCTCAACATCTAACTACTACTGTTCTTCCATTAAATTTAACACATTGACGTGTGTTTAGAGAATATGATATAATGTTGAATATGTAAAGAAATGGTTTTCCTTCTGACCTGCTCTTCCAGTTTTTTTGTGCAGTACCAGGGGGACTTCTTGTATGTGTGCAGAGAAATATCTGAATAAAAATAATCTAAAGATTCAAGCACTACTGGACTTTAGATTTAAACATACATACAGTCTAGAGTTATTTCTCTAAGCAGACATCCTTAAAGATAAATTACCTATGGTTGTGCTTTCAAATCTGTAATTCCATTGGTAAATCCATCAAAAATCAAAATTAACAATGTGACCAAGCAGGATCTTTTACTTCCAAAAATAAGCACATGCAGGGAGTGTGTAGAGGAAAAACAGTAGATAAAGAGGCAGGATTGAATTTCCTTTTATATGCAAGCTTGGGGACAGGCAGACCATTATTCACTATGCCTGCCACTGACTAACAGAAGCACAGGGTTTATGAACTGCAAGTCGTTTACGTTTAAAATTCAATTTCATTTCTTTAATCATTGTGAGCACGAATATCTAATTAAAGGGTTTAGGCACTGAGATCCTAGTGTAGCAATCTGTAAAGCATGTGCTAGTTGGAGTTAATTCATTGAACAAATATTTGTCGAGCACTTATGTATGTGGCAGCCTCTATGTTAGACATGAGGGAACAAGGCAGACCCAGGTATTCTGTCATGTTTGAGGCAAACCTGGAGCTCCAGACTCTTATTTCATTGTTGTTGTTGCTACTGTGGTTAACACATGAATGACGGGCTTTGTTTCTAGTTTTCAACTTGAACTATTACATGAAATATGAAATGCTGCACTTCCGATATTCATCCAAAGTAGCAATCTTCAATGTGCTTTTTTTAAAAATTCCACAGCGTGTCCGTTTTGGTGGGGCCAATTAGAAAATCTGGGGAAAGTGGAATTCAGGAAGTCAGGGAGTCATAAGAATGCATGGAATTTCTAACAGATTTTATTAAACATTTTCTGTATCATGACATGTTCCAGAAGACCATAAAAGTTAGTTTATATGAATATAAACTACTTTTTGCCTTGCTGATAACTGCAAATAAATAATTCAGACGACCACCCACCAAAAAACCAAGACGTTTGGGGGTTTGTGTGTTTCCTATGACATATTTTCCTTATGAATTTTTATAATCAAAGAGAAAAATAATGAGGTGGTGCCTCATTTTATTCCCATTTTAAATTTCTGCAGCAGTAGTTTTAATATTTCTGTGTATCTCAATGATATCATTATAGAAATATAAGATAATCGTTGACTTCTTTTCTCAATTTGACTTTAAGGAGGGGATTGAAGGCATTCTCTTTTTTTGCATTTTGGTACAGCAATGCACTGATTTCTCCAGTTGAAATGACTTAATCTGTCACAAGGTTTCATGGTAACAATTAACTAAATTAGATACAGGACTATAAATTTGGATAGCACTGTTTTATTCACTAAGAAGCCTTGTGTAAAAGTTCATAAATGTTGCACAAAGCACAGCTGTTCGGCCCTGGTCCAGAGGTAATAAGTGGGTTGGTAGGAGTTGGATGGATAACCTTTAGCTTAATATGGCTTGGTAAATTAGATCCTATATATGCTAATTTTGTACTTTTTTTAATAGATGGAACTGATTAAAAATATAAGTACTGCCGAACAGCCCTATTTATTCACCCGACATGTTCATTTCCTCAACTTTTCAAGGTAAGACATTTTCCAGTTTAATGGTTCTTTCATTTTCTTCTAATGAACAATTAGTTTAGAAATCTACCTTTATTTATAAGGTAGTGCAACTGTCCTTGAAAAGACATTTTTAATACATTTATTTTTGCTACAGAGGAATCAAAATTTGAAATATTTGGACAGAAACTTTATTTCTTCTCAATACCACCTTAAATCTTATGAAAACTTGGAATTATTTTTAAATGAGATGCCATTTGTCCTGACAGTTTTTTTTTTTTAAAAAAAAAGAAAGAAAAATCAGATTTTGTGTTGAAACAAATAAGAAGGCAAGAGATGGGTATTTAAACATAAATACTTTATTGCACAGGACTCTGGGAATAACTTAGTGGTCGAGTAATGTATAGGATTCAAAGAGCTAGTATTAGCCTCTCTGTCTACCTTTTTAATACAGTCATGCACTGCATAATGATGTTTTGATCAATGACAGATCTATATACAACAGTGGTCCTATAAGATTATAATACCGTATTTTTACTGTACCTTTTCTATGTGTAGATACACAAATACTTCCCATTATGATACAGTTGTTTACAGTATTCAGTACAGTAACATGCCATATAGGTTTATAGCCTGGGACAAATAGAGTGTACCATACTATATAGCCTAGGTGTAGTAGGCTATGTCATCTAGGTTTGCGTATGTGCACGGTGATGGTCACACAATGACAAAATCGCCTGATGACACATTTCTCAGAATATATCCCCATCGTTAACGCATGACTGCACTCCATTTGATTATTCTAAGCCTTGAATGTTTGATATTGATGAGGTATTTTAGAATTCTGTTTTTAATTTAGTGGCTGCAGCCTTCTGATAATAATGCAAATCTTTGAATTGATGTTTTTAGATCCTCTCTTTGTTAAATTGCTAGCTTCAAGTTCTGCACGTTCTCTTCCCCAGTGGTCCATTAGCATAGTGTTCCTGTCACTGTGCCCCACTCCCAAACTGATGGTCCTTAGATTCCTGCTCTCCTCTGGCTGGCCCGGGTCTGTGCTCACAGTTGGAATCTGTTGGCTGACAGGTCAGTGGTTGCAGGGGCAGATCTGACCAGCCTGGAGACCTCTGGCCATCAGCCATCTGACTAGCACTTCCCTCGTTCTAACACGAGGATAACACAGGCGCACCCAGGGAGGCTGGCTGTGGGGGAAGGACAGGGCTCTGACTGGAGCAGTCCCTGCTTCTGCCCTGGCCCGGGATGCCTGACAACCTATCCTGTATGGAGGAGGTTTCAGCCTTCAGAGGATTTCCCCGCTGTGCAGCAGGCCCTGTGCGAATTAAGTGCAAAGAATGAGATTCAGCAAAGCAAGTTATTAAGCAATGAGGAGTTGCTGCCTTATATTTAAAAGTGAGCTTCCCGTGATGTTTCCTCAGCCTCCCTAATAACCGGAGGTGCCTTGGAGGGTGAATAGGACACCTGCAAATTATCCACAGTGACCCAGGGCCAGGCCCTGGGCAGCTTGGAGTGTGTTTCCAACCACATTTATAAAGCGGCTCGTTACCGATTGTCCGGGTGCGTGCCCTGCCTCTGACTTCCAGAAAGCCAAGAACATATCATTAGACGTAATTAGCTAAGGCAGACTTGTTGGCTCTTTCAAGCACAGTGTTTTATGGTTTGTACAGAGAAGAGCACAGCTTCTCTGATCCTTGCTGTTCTAGTGAGCTTCCTTCTCTGTCACCCCTGATGTCCTCAAACCTCATTCATTAGTGCATCTTCCTTCAGAGGTCAAATCTTTACAGCCAAACAGATTGCAATGCGACAGATTTTAATAATTGTCTCAGAACAGTGTAAAACACTAATGGGAAGTCAAAGCCAGTGTCTTAATGGGATCAGCAGAGCATGACGTGGTGGCCATATTCTATCAGGCCTCTACCATCAAATACATGCACAGGAGTTTAATCCTGATTGCTTTAATTCTGAACAGAAAAAAAATTGATAAGTGCCTTTTAGAAGACACCAAGTCTGCAGAAAGCCATGTTGGCCTGGCCATCAGGGCCTCTGGGTGTCAGAGCTTGCCTTTGCACCCACCACGATCCTAGGCAAATCATTCCACTTCTTGGAGGCCTCTGGTTTTCTGTCTGTAAAATAGGGAGTCCCTGCTCACCCCTACCTTATAAGGATGCTCTGAACATGTGGAGGAAAGGCCTTCTTAGTGAAGGATATTATATATATTCAAAGTGGCATTTAAAAAGGCATTTCTGTAGAAGTCTCATTCTGAGCCCACAGTTCAGCTCTGGGCCATATTTCTGTGGCAGCACCTGGAGGGCACGGCCAGGCTCTGTTCCCCCTCCCCGCAGTTCCATTTTGTTCAATTAAACGCATGTTTATGGAGCACACTTTATCTTCTTTACTCTGCACTAGAACTGGGGCTTCTGCAGTGAATATTAAATGTCCCCCTTGCATTCAAGGAGCTGTGAGTTCTTCTTCCATTAAAGGAGTCAGGAAGGTAAGGAGAAAGGGCCATGGGACTTCCCCAGGGGAGGTGACAGGCAGGACCCTCCCCGCCTAGGAGAGGAAGTCTGCTGGGATGTGAGGGAGGTGTCAGCTTCAGACAAATAAAGGGGAAGGGCCTCCCCAGTACAGGAGTACAGGGTCCAGGAGAAGGAAAAGCTGGACCAAGAGGAGAACTGCAAGGGATGCAGGCAGTGCAGTGGTGGCACAGTTTTAAGCAGGAATAACTAGAGACTGGCCTGACCAGCTTTGCTTCTTTAAAGAGCCCACCCGACTCTGTGGGAACAATCTCCCCCCTCTCTTCTGACCCCAGATTCCAGGGACTTCCATAAAAATGAATAGAAGGATAAGCTGAACTTGAACACTGGCAAGAACATTGTTACACTCACACAACACGGCAAGTTACAGACCAGCTTTTCCTTTGTTAAGGGAATAGTTTATTTAAGGAAAACTTCTTAGGCATAAATGACAAACCGTGTGCCTACAAAGAAAGTCCCCAAATATACAGTTGACAGAGAAAAACAACTAAGTTGGGACTTGTTGAGATGGATTTAACATACTTTAAAAAATGAGTCCAAGACATATTTTGAATTATAAAAGATAATTAAGTGGCTCTTAAGAAACCTACCCTTCTAACTGCCGACAGGCATGCTTGTTTCAGGACAATGAGGTTACTATGAGAAGAGCCGATACTGCAACCCAGCATTCTCTGTTGATAGTTGTCATCTTCCGCACGTCGTTAACACGCGGCGAGGAACAGAGCAGACTCCAAGAGTGGAAGTCCAGGGCCAGCCTCTCGCACACACCTTCTATTGCACACAAGTGTTCCGAACTTCTGAAAGTATGGCGTTATACCAAAACTAATTGCCCTGTATTTCTTTTTTTCCATTAAAGATGGCATTTTTACCTTGAAATTCAGACACTGTGAGTGATATAAAATGCTATCCTGTGAGCTTTTGGTGATTTCACAGCTGGTTTACTTCATTTTTTTCATCATCTAGCCTTCTTGATCTGTTCCTTCTTTTTCCTTTTTTAGAGTTAGGAGGAACCATTTGGCCATATCCAATTTTATTAATCCAAGGAAGCAATAGAATCAGACCAATGGGGTGTTTTTGTAGTTGTCTCGGGGAAGGTTTCCTGCCAGAGGACAGAGGCACAACCAGCTCAGCAGAGAGCTCAGGCTGCAGTTGGGTTCTCGGGGTTTCACCCTGGGTCACTGTTCCACGCAGTTTTTGAACTCCCTGGAAATTCAGGCCAACAAATGTTTTTCACCTGGACCACCTAGAGAATTGAGTCAAAGCCGCCTTTGCTGCCACTCTGTGTCATGATGTTTCAGTAGGGTTTTTAACATTTGGTTACTGTGACTGCATGTGTCTTTCTCCAGTTTTCAAAGTAACTTTAGGATACAATTTTTGAAGAAGATCAACTTTCTAATATTAACAGTATCCCTTCAGATATATCTTAGATCCACACATCGTAAAGACTTATGACACACTGCAACTCAATTTGTCTGCCCTCTGCCCCCACTTTGTGCTTGTTTTCTAAGCTTTTTTGGGGGGTGGGTGGGAAGTAATTCTTTTTCCAATCTACAGTTCCCCTCACCCCTCCCAAATGGCCTCTTGCAGAAAAAACCTTAAGAAGTTTTGCCTCAGAGCCCGATGCTATCAAAATAGTCCAGGTGCATTATGCGAGATACCAGTATGCTAAGTAACTTCCAACCACCACTTCTCTTAACCTTTTTCATGTCATTCTCTCTCTCTCACCGGTAACCCCCTCACCTTCCTCTGCTTCCATTTCTATTTTCTCATGTATCTCAGATGGTGGCTCCAATGCCGGCCCTAACTCGCAAAAACAGAAGATTAAAAACAAATCAGTCACCAGAGAATCAGGTGGGGTGAGACGTGCAAGGGAGGCGTTTTGGACACCCTCTCTCTTCCCTGCGAGTGAGATCTTAATTACTCACGCGCACAATGTTTTTCACATCAGAATTTCATGAACAAAATCTGCCCTTCTGATGGCATTCTTTAACAAAACAAATCAGGTCTTAGTAATTTCATAACTCACTTTGTTTTCCACATCTTATAAAAGTTGACTTTGTTTTTTATTCTCATTAGCAAAGTGATCCATTTTAATTCCGTGCCCTTCGAATCTTTCATAACGTGGCAGAAAGCCACGACCTTCGAAGAGAGCTGCTCTCCACGGTAAAAATGGACGTGAGCAGTTAGCGCTGCGTCCACCTCCTGGCACGGAGCGCAGGAGCGCCGTTTGCCAGTGACAGTTTTCTCTCAGTTTGTCCCGCTTGAACACTGCCGGCCTCGTCCTCCTCGCATGGAGCTCTCGCCCCTCGTTTCTGCTTTTCCCTCCACGGCGAGGGGGTCGCTGCCGCTGCACGAGCCCACCAGCTGTGTTGCCCCTCGGGGACAAGTATAATGTGGACTTCCCCGCGGCCGCCTCGCCTGTTTATTCCGTGCCCTGTCGTTCACGCTCCTCCTCCAGCATCAGCCCTCACCCAGCCATCCCTCCCTTCCCCCGTTTGTCTCCGCTTCTCCCAGCAAATGTTTCCACCTCTTGCCTTAGGACAGGCCAGAGAGCAGACACAGCTGTCTCTTCTGCTTGTGTTTTGTGACGAGGGTCCTGTCTTGGGCAGAGAAGACTAAGTGCCCCCTGCATGGGGCATGAGGATGAAGGGCAGACCTCCCCCCATGCCGGCCTTGGAACCGCCGGGGCTGTCCTTCCTGCCAGGCAAGGGCGTCCAGCAAAGGACCCTTAAACAACCATCTCTGCCCTTCTCCTGCTCAGCAGCTCCTCACGCTGCCCCCCAAAAGGTCGCATCCTTTTCCATGACGGCCCTTCTCTCACTTCAAAGTGTCTTCCTCCCTCGTGGACAAGGATCAAAGCCTTGGGCCTCTGGCCTAGGGTACTTTTCATCTTTTAATGAAGGTAGCAGCACAAAGATAACCTCTGCATCCAGGACAGAGGTTAAAAAGAAGATAGAGTTTCAGTAGAATGGTGGTTGGGGGAGGGGGCAAAGGGATTCTTTTGTTTGATGGGTACAGAGGTTCAGTTTGGGCTGGTGACAAAGTTCTAGAGATGGATAGTTGTGATGGTTGCACAACATTGCAGATGTCTTTAATGCCACTGACTTGTGCACCTAAAAATGGCAAAAAGGGTAAATTTTATGTTATAAATATTTTACCACGATTTTAAAAAAGAAGGAGAAGATATACTTTCAAAAACTATTTCCAGTCATAGAAAACTCTACTGTGGTAGGAGGATGAAACAGCCTTAATTCTCCAGAATAATTCTGATCTTAAGTCTTGATTTAATATATGCAATATTTTTTGTTACAGGAAGAGTACCTTTAGCATTTTGATAAAAGTATACCTAGAATTTTTACCCAAGTGCTTTGTGTAGCTATTGAAGAAATTCCTAATATTATTGATGAGTCGGTTAATTGATTGAAGTAACAGCTTGAGGCAGACGTTGATGAAAATGCTCAGAATGAGATATTTAGAAATGCCTCCCCCAAATGAGAACCATGTAGTTATTATTTCTAGAGAACTATATTCTGCTTTGGATCTTTATCTTCTCATCAAAAAAAATCAGTAAAAGCAAAAATTAAAAGAATATGGTAAGTCTGCAGAGGGTCAGAATACCCACAGAGGTGATTACAGAGTCAGTAAATATGACCTGTGAACAAATGTCATAGAAATACTTGCTATTTTAGGATGATTTAAAAGAAACCTTCGAATATGCAGTAGCAGTTGTGGTGACAAAGGGACAAAAGGGTGTGTTGTTAAGTGAAAAGCAAAATATGGCCTGACTCTCCACTCCCTAGGGTATGCACAGCTTGGAACCCATGATCAGCTGTAGTCACCACAATTTTATAGTGCTCAATGAAGACCGAATTAGAGCCATAGATTATAAAATGAAGGGCAATAAATCTTATGACAAAAGCCATAGGAATTTTTAAAAGAAAAAAAAAAGTTAAAGGAACTAAAATTGAAGCTGAAAAGGCTAAAAGTTCTAAAAGCACACGAGAGCTAATCCTTTGTGTCAAATGGCTCAAACAAAAGGAAATGTGCCTAAAAGGAAGATGAAAAATACTGGCTGGGTACAACAAAGACTCCTCAACTGTTAGGTCTGCCAATAGGATGGATTCACAGGGAGGTTGCAGAATCTTCTCTTAAGGGTTTTAAAAATAAGCCAGAGTGTTTTGCTGCATGGGATAGTGGGATACAAACTATTCTCACCCCAAGAGTGGAGTCATCAGTAAGCGGTAGATTCAGATGACCCAGAGACTTTATAAGGGTGACTAAGAATTCAGAACAGAGTTAAAAAATGCTGAGAGAGGAGAAGCTGATCCTGAAAGAGGATGGAACAAGGGTGGGGAAATTCGTTTTCCTTCCCAGGCCCCAGCACACGGGGTGTGCTCTAGCGGTACCATGGTGGTAGTCTGCCCCCCTTTTGTGTAACTGGCGTGTCCCCCCAGATTTTCCCAGTTTGGGTGGGAGCTGTGTGTACAGCCTGAAACCATTATTACTGCTGCCTTCTGGAAAGGGGGAGATATATATCAGACTCCTCTCTCTCATAGTTAGAAATTTCTAGAGGCTATTATATTATCTGGAACATGACAGTAAGTTCTTAAGCCATCTAACACTTCTGTTTGGGAAAATTAATCTGGAAATTCCGCACTGGGTTACAGTATACAAGCAGGCACAAGTCACCCATACTCAGTAAGCCTCTTCATTCCTTACGTCTGCAGCTATCGATGGCAGATGGCAGTGGACGGGGCTGAGAACCGTCTCCTAGCGGGAAGCTGTACGTTCACTCGCATGATTGGGCAGTTCTGCTAATTAGCATTAGTGGTCATTCCTCATGTACACATAGAAGTACATTTGAGGTTTTTAAAAGCATGATGCAATTTTTGAAGGGCTAATTAGATTCTTATTTGGTATGCGTGCTTTATTTTCCTAGTCCCTGGCATTATTACTTTAGTTGCTATTTATCGTAGATATGAAACCCAATTTAATTAAAAGTGGATGATAAGTCTAGGATGTGTATGATGGTTCACTGGTGGTTGGCACAGATAGCTCCTGGGGCTACAGCTAGTTGTTCATCCAGTTGCATGAATGCCACCTTGTATGCATCTGTGAGCTGACAGGGTTCATATTGGCAGGGCTGACCTTCCTCTTGAGCCGTGTGTTTTCCAATGTCGTCATATTCGAGGAACCCAGAACATCATTCATACATCCTGGTGCCTGAAATTCCACTAGGCATGACTGTCATTCCTTTTTGTTTCTTTGGATTCTTCTCTCTGAAGAGTCTCTTTGAAAATGCAAATTAACTGGGGACATTATATGAATTAATACACAAAAAGGATTGGTGACTTGTTATGTCTCCTTTCCTCTGACAGCAGAGCCCTGTGGTGTCAGGAGAAACGTAATAACTGAGAAGCATACACCTAGGTGTTCATACCTTCATTTGGTTAGCATTTGTTAAACACCTACTGTGTGCCACGCACTGTGCTGTGTGATGTGGTTCCTGGCTGTGGATGGGAGAGACAGAAATGTCAACACAGTGTGGGACAGAGGGCCTGGAGCACTGAGGAGGGAGGGATGGATACTAGGTTAGGTGTTAATTGCCATAGGAAGTGGTTGTGACTCCAGGTGGGTTCAGCTGGAGAGAGGCGGGAGCAGGGTCCCACCAATTTGTTTTCTCTTAGCTCTTTCTGCTCCCTGACAGAATGCCTGGACACCCCCATCAGAAGGTCGCAGGGTCACAGGGCTAGCAAAGCCTGTGCGTGCCTCAGGAGGTCACTAGAGCATGGCCTCTGCCCAAAGATTGGAGTGCCCTCCCCAGATTCGTCAGGACCACTGCTTTCCAGCAGTGCAGAGAGAAAGGGGAGGAATTGTTGAGTAAAATGTAGCCAACCTCATCACTTCACCCTGGGAAGTCCTTGCTCTTGGGCCAGCATATAGTGATCTGTCTAATCTTTTTGTGGAAGAAATTAAAATGGAATACCTGGCTATTTGTTTTCTTTTTATCTGAAACCACTTGCTATCACTTGAGGATAATTATATTGAATTTAGTTTTGTTCTTAATATCCTGCACATTATTACTTTTTATTATTTTTCCCAACTCTGGACATCTCCTTTCCATGATTAAGAGCACAAATTCTGGAGTCAGACTACCTGGGTTCATATCCTGACTGAGTCACAAGTTATTCACTCGCTCCCCGCCTCGGTTTCCCCAGGTGTAGATGGGGATTATTATAGTTACTACTCCATTCAGGTGTTGTGGGGCTTCAGCAAGTTGGTCACATAAAGTATTTTTAAAGAGGTAAACAGCAAGCACTCACTAAAGAATTACAATATACAGGAAGTACCATTTCACCAACAAGGCAGTCAGAACTTCCCAGTCAACTGAAACGGCGCTGAAGGCCAACTGCGTGCCAGTAGGTTCTGTGCTAGCCACGGGGAATGCAAAGTCCAATACAGCATGGCTCTGTCCTCAAGAAACCTACAGGGAGCCTGGTGCAGTGGCTCACACCTGTCATCCCAGTACTTTGGGAGGCAGAGGTAGGAGGATAGTTTGAGGCCAGGAGTTTGAGACCAGCCTGAAATCAGGATTTCAAGGTTGCAGTGAGCTATGATCGCGCCACCGCACTCCAGCCTGGACAGCGGAGCGAGACCCTGTCTCTTAAAAAAAAAAGAAAAAAAGAACTTACTGCCTGTTGAGAAACCAGACATCTCTACCTGAACATTGACAGATAGCGTAGCTTGTGTCAGGTACCTGGAGCAGATGTCATCTCCACTTCCTGCATGATGATAAATAAAATGCCTATCAGGAAACACCACTTGCTTATTAAAGTGTTTATTGGCACTTGGCCTATTAGGTCATCTTTGGATAATAAAGTTAACCTAGAGGGGAACGTTGTCTAAGTAGGCCCTATTTCCCTCCAGAAGTGATGGGTTGTAACGAGCTCCATGTTTGTGTGTGTGTGTGTGTTAGGTTTGGAGGAGACCAGCCTGTCTACATCAACATCATTAGAGACCCCGTCAACCGGTTTTTATCTAACTATTTTTTCCGTCGCTTTGGAGACTGGAGAGGGGAACAGAATCACATGATCCGCACCCCCAGCATGCGGCAGGAGGAGCGCTACCTGGTAAGTCCCGTTGCGTGCAAGAGGTGTTCTCTCGCCTGCCCTGGGAGCAGCTCCTCCAGGCTGGGAAGCTCCCCCTCCCCGTCCGTGGCCTTCCCCATGGCACCTCCAGGGAGCTCGGCGTGGAGAGGACGCTTCCTCAGGGAGGAAGTTTGGACCAGTGAACACTTGTTCCAGATGACTCAGATCCTAACAGACGCTTAACTTTCTCAAATTTTCTGATTCTGCTTGGCTCGGTTTGTCTTTAGTGCTAGGCTTTGGGTCCCAGAGGAGAGAAAGTCTCTCCTAAGGAGTCTTGGCCAGCACTGTCATGGTTAAGAAAAATGTGTTGGGGGATCTTGCTTAGATAATTGCAAAGCTCCTTCTCATCCCTAGTCCCATTCAATTCCCATGGCAACCCTGCGAGGGAGAGTGTTTTCGAATGAGGACCCTGAGGTTCCAAAAACGTGTGGAACTTGCCAAAGTCACCCTTTGGTAAGAACACGGCCATGACTGAGCGACTTTTTCCGGGTCCTCTGCCTTCAAGGCCCGGGATCTTTCCACCACAGCACGACAGAGCCCTGCCACTGCCGCAATAGTTGTTTGCTTTCTCTGGACCTTCATTTGGGACCCTCAGCTCCATAAGGGATGTTAATCTTGAACCCAGGAGTTGTTTCCGCAGCACGGAAGTTGTTAGCAAAAGCAGAGGGCAGAGCTATGCGTCTTTCTTCCAGAATAAAAGGTACATGTCTCATCCCTTGTGGCCCATGCTGACAAAAGTGGACTGAGCAGCTGACAGCCTGGGGTCTCGGAGGCTCAGCTCCTGCTCTGTGTCTGGGAGGGCCCATCAGGTTCACCGAGACCCATCCCGGGCTGTCGTCGGGCATAGGCAGGAAAACAAGAAAGTATCAAGGATGAGTCAGACACGTCCCACTGCTGGGAAGTAACACCGCACCTGTGCCCACTGCTGACGGGTCGTCAGCGTCAGCCTCGTAGCAGAAGAAAAGCTCCCGTTAGTCTCAGGACTGTGCCCAAACTGCTGTTTTTTTAAAATTTCATGAAGGCATATGTTTTGAGGCTGGGAGCCTTTTGGTATGTTACCACTTCAATGTCACTGTCATGTCTTAAATCCACGGTAAGAGTTGAGAAAATAGATACAGAGAAACCACATGTCTCACCCTGCCCCACACAACGAGTTTGTAGGTGGGCCAAGCCTAGATCAAGCCTTTCCACTCGCTGTTCAATTTGTTCAGCTCCCTAAGGCTTCAGTGAAATATCTGGATGGTATATATATTTAAAGTGGCTTTTACCTTTTTTTTTTCAGCTTTTGATGGCAAAAACCCTAATCTTTTTCTTTAAAGTATATATTATGAATATAGCTATGTGGATTTTATTCAGTGACAAGTATGTATTCAGAGTATCGACTCAATAGAGGAATGATTTCTTCTCAAATTGTCTTTATTATTTGTTTTGAATCTTGATTAATATATTTGTATGTTCTTTTAAAATCAGTGCATTCCATTTAATCAAGATAGTATTTCAAAATTCTGCTTCAACCCTAATACTAAGAAAGTTAGAACCAAATGATAGCAGAAAATGTTGAAAAACCAATGATATGGAAAGGAGTCTTAGGAATACTGCTCTTCAAATGTTAATGTAAGAGTTGAGGAGAATTCTCTAGGTTTTTCTACTCTGTCAATCTTTATTTTATTTTATTTTATTGCCATCCTGTAAATCATTTCTTGTAATACGGTCTTCACACATTCGCACAAATAATAAGCCCTAATCATGAGAGCGAAAAGTTGCACACATGAAAGAAAAAAAATCATGGTTTAAATGTTTATTAAAAGCTCATAAAATGTTGAAAGCTGGCAGTGGGGGCAAGTCCTATATGTTTGAAGAGCTGATAACTGCCTTTGTGATGTGACTTGAGAAATTCTAGGGAAATTTCCCTGCCCGGAATTCTACCCTTAGAGATTAGTAGGGGCCCCTTTCCAAATGTAAGCACTGTGTTCTGGAAGGCTCTATGTCGGATGAGCTCATCAGATCGATGCTTGGCAAGGATCCAGCAGGGAAGCCCCGGACTCCCCAAGGCGACAGGGCAGAAAATTGGGGAGCTGGGATTGAGGCAAGGAGAGCCTGGGAGTTGGGGGTGGGGAGGCTGTGACTCTTTCATGATCTGGCCCCAGCCTAACCCGGTTAGAAGGCTGTTTTCTTGTTCAAAGGATAGTTTGTTTATTTGGAAAAAGATGGTCTGTTGGTTTTTTTTTTTTTAATAGCTGAAACTTTTTATTCTATCTCCTTGGTCCATTAGATTCTTGAGATAAAATTGCCCCTTTCAGAAGAGCCTGTCCTCATTTTGGCAAGCCCAGTGGTCAGTTGTTTACTCAAAAGAGGGTGTTGTTTGTGTCTCAGCGGGGCATAGGCAGCTGTGAGGAGACCACCAGTGGGCCAGGCCCCACGAGGGGTGCTGACCCAGGCCTCACAGGCCACCGTCTTGGGGTACGGTGCACCGAGGCCCCTCCCTGCACACTGCACGCACACAGGGTCTCAGCTGCTGGCCTGAAATGGATCTACTGATTTACCACATCATTCTAGATCTCGGTGCTCCCCAGCCCCTTGCTTTATCCAGGTGCCAAAAATCGGGCAGTTCTGCTCCTGGCCCCGAGCCTTGTGGAGCTGCTTAGCATACAGCTGAGAGGAGGCCTCCTCTGAGGGCGAAATAATATCATCTTGTGCTGCCGGGTGGTGTGGAAGAAAATGGAAAGGGTAAAGTGGTCCTGGGATTTGCAGGGTCCCTGGAGAGGGTGAAGACACAGCGCTTTACAGGTGCGGGAACAGGCCTGGGTCTACAGTAGGATAAGGGCCCCTCCAGCAGGAGAAGCCAGGCCCCCTGACTCTCCAGGGGAGCCTTTTGCCCACTTGGACCTTGCGTTTTGCTTCCTGAATGGTAAAGGAAGAAAAGGATGGGCCATGTTTCTTGCTTTTTAAGCAAAATCATTTTATGAACATTATCCATCTTTACAAAGACATTGCTGTCATAGCAATTTGTTTTCAAATAGTAAAGCATTTTTTTTTTTTTAGCTATTCTCCATCTTTTCTGGAAACAGCTAGCTCTTCTAAAACTCTCTGTTTCTTTCCAAACTATTCTTCATTTGCATTCACTGGAAAATAATTTTTAAATAAATTAGTGCTAACGTAGATACAGGTTCAGCTTATAGCAGCCATCCCATGAAAAGGCAGTTGTCTTAGGCTCATTTCTCTTTGTCCAGAGCCAGACACTCGGCTCCCCAGTGGGGAGGTGGCTGTCTCCTTTTTTGGTGAGAGAGTCCTCTGCACCCGGGCTCTCCTGGACACGTCCCAGCACCTGAGACTCTTCCCCAGCTGGAGTCCAGGTTCCTTTATTTCCAGGGTAGGGGAATACCTGGCACATAGATCGTATTTAGTGAGACCGAATGACTTCTAATGAAAAGCAACTGCTGTAACTTCCAAGTGAGGGAGGCAGTCTCACTCCCCTGAAGCCTCTCCCTTTTCTGTTCTCTGGGCTGCCATGCAAGTGGATTTCTTGTGCTGTCATTTTCACTCTGCCAGTTACACATGTGACTCAGTCTTGTGCTTTGCTTAAAACCTGGCCTTAGAAACTCTCATGGGGAAATATTCTGCATAGATACCACTTTGTGCTTTCAAACTCCAAAAAAAAGTCAAGTTGGGCTCCTTCCCCAGCCATTCCTGCAGCCTCCCTAGGCCATCCTCCACTCGAAGAGCAGGAAGAGGAGGGAGAAAATGTACCCAGGGAGAACGCTGCCTCTGTGACACTGTTTATGCGGCTTGGCTGTAAAGCGTGGAAAGTAACGCATGCTTAAAAGAAAAGATGCGTAATTTACAGCTTCTTAATTCATAAAGAATTCAGTGAATCATGTTGGCCCTGTTGAATTCTGGAGAAGCCTGAACATTGGCCAGAGTCAGCAAAGCTTTCCAGAAAGCTATGCATTTTAATCTGCTTGAAAGTTTTGGATTCCGAATGTCCTTTAACTTTGGAAGTATACATATGAAATTCTGGTGTGTGGAAATTTCCACTCTGTCCCGACCAAGCCGAGGATGTCCTGTGAATGAAACCTCAGCCATCACTACCATTCCTAAAGCATCATTTTTCTTAAAGAAAGAAATGAATAAGGGATTTGGATTGTCTGCATTTTAAGTGTTTTGGTAAATATATATGTTTTCCAAATCTTTGAAGGTCATAAAGTAATGCTTTCTGTCTCCAACTAGTTCAAATTTAGCATCTAATTGCAGGCTGAGCTAGGGGCTTAGGACATGGTGTACTTATGTTCCTTCCTTAGCTGCCCTAGCTGGGTGACTCACCTAGTGAGTCAAACTCTGTGAACCTTTCTTGTCTCATCTGTACAATGGGACCATATTACCTGCCAGGTCTGCATCACAGGGTTGTTTGGAGAGACAGTTGAACATTCTACACAGAAGTGCTTTGGAAGATCTAAATCTCTAGAACACATTTCGGTATTGATGTTTTCATGCGCTTGGCTCTGTGAGTGGCTCCATACGACCTAAAGGAACCATTTTTCCTACAGACGTGAAACATCTCTGCTTGGGGAGTCAGCAGGGGCTGCTGTTTGCACGGAGCTCAGGACACGCTGGGCCCTGAACCTTCAGGTCTCCCTCTGCTGAGGTCTCAAATTGCCTCGCTTGACTGTTTCCCCGGGGAAACTTGTTTCTAAGGAAACTGCTTCTCTCTGTATTCCCAACAGCTGGAGATGCGTTTTGATCCCAGCCTGCTGGCATACATTTGTCCTGTGTTTATTTACTTGGAAACCTAAGCTTATGTAGGCCCCAGGTTGTAAAGTCATCTAAGCGCACGGGCCCCCTCCGAGAGGTGGGGGAAGGACATGCCGAGCCCAGTGCTCTGCCAGGCTGATGTGAGCCGTCCAGAGGCGCTGAGGGCAAAGGAGCCCCCACTGCAGAGACAGTCTTTGGAGTCCGTTTGTCCTGGGGTGTATCTAAAGCAGGTGTCATGGGTGATTTTAGGACCAAACGCCACCTCTGGGGCTTAGCAAGACCTGCAGGTATCCCTAGGGGCCAACAGAAGAAGCTGGGGGTGAGTAGGGGGTCAGGGAGGAGTGAAGGGAACAACAAAGGGATTTTGGAGAGAGGACAGAATGCCACCAGCTGCCACGTGCACTCGTCTGCCGTGATAGAGCATCAGCATGTGTGTGGCCAGTCAATGGTTAGCGCTTTCCCTCGTATTAGGGCATCCATCCTCAGCCCCCCGGTGTAGGGGTTAACACCACCCCCCTTAAGGACTGGGCCTGCGAGCTCAGAGAGGCTGAGTGGGGGTTAGGTTAGGACCAAACTGGGCAAGGAGAAACGCAAGAGTAATTATGAGGAGGTATACAGGAATGGGACAGAAGGACCACAGCGGCCAAGAAAGACCAGGAAATGCCAGGCAGAGCCAGGCCCCATGGGAGGCACATAAGCCACATGGTGGGAAAGCTAGAAGCTGTCGAGAATTGGAGCCAGTTCCAGCCAGCAGGCGTGTCGGTGGTGCGGGCTGCCCAGGGCTTCCAGCTGCCGACTGTCCCCTCCCCTGTCAGTGGCTTTCCCCGTCAGCTGCCTGCTCCCAGTCGGTCACTTTGTCCTGTACCTCACAGGTCATGTGTGGCCGCCCTGAGACACGTGTCCTCCCTGCTGTGGTCAGGAGGGTGGAGGAGACGGATGGGACAGGATGTGGCCACCTCTGTGCAAAGTGCCCGTGTTAGTTCCCCATTGCCACTGCGATGATTTAGCACATGCCCAGTGGCTTAGCCAACAGAAACGTATTATCCTACCATCCCGCAGGCCAGAAATCGACGCGGGCCTCACCGGGCTAAAATCAAGGTGTTGGCAGGGTTGTGTTCCTTTGTGGACTCTCTAAGGGAAGATCCATGTCGTTGCTCACTCGGGCGGCAAACAGAATCCGTTTCCTTGTGCTCATAGGACTGAGATCCCGTGTTCTTGCCAGCCATCAGCTGAGGGCCATTCCCATTTTCCAGAGGCCACATGCCTTAGACCATGGCCACTGCCTCCATCTTCAAAGCCACCAGCAGTGGGTTGAGTCCCTCCGAGGCTTCAGACCTCTCCTTCTCCATCCCATTGCCCTAACCCCGCTGGGAGGGGCTGTCCACTTTTAAGGACTATGTCATTAGATTGGACCCGCCCAGACAATCTGGCATAATCTCCCCCTCTCGAGGTCCGTAACCTTAGTCACATCTGCAAAGTCCCTTTCGCTATATAAGGTAACACATTCACAGGTCCCAGGGATTAGCACATGGACATTTTTGGGGTCTATTATTTTGTTTACCACAATGTCACCAAGGACAGCTTGCTCAGCAGGGGACTGAGGGGGCTGTGGGCATGACGGGCATTCTGACCCATGGCTTATCCCACCCACAGGTGGGGAGCAAGCTGCCATGCAGTGTCACCAAGCTATGGTTTTCCTGCCCCTGGTCTGTAGATCCTAGTGGCCAGTCATACATTTTGTTTATTATCCTTCTACTAGTGACTCATTCATCCATCCATCCATCCATTCATCATTCACTCACTCTGTAGATATTGATTTAGTACCTTCTATGTGATTGGCACTACAGTACGAACTAGAGATAAAATGTGGAGCAAAAATAGGTACTGTGTATCCTCATGGAGCTCACAGTCCTACAAGGGAGACAGACATTGAGCCTCGAACCACACGAATGTATGTGGAATAGCAACTGCATCGCATCCTACAATGCAGAGAGGTGTGGCACTGTCCAGACATAGAATGGGGCAGTTGGTAAGTCTGGAGGTCAGAGAAGTGAAGGTTGGACTGAGATCCGAAGGGAAAGAGGAGAAGGAAGAACATTTGGGCATAGGGAACAGTAGGTGCAAAGGCCCCGTGGCAGGAGGGAGCACAGTGTGTGGGGGAAGAACCAGGGAGGCTGCAGCAGGGTGAGCTGAGGAGGGAAGAGCTGAGTCCAGTAATGTGGGCAGATGGGGACAGGGCCCCATAGCGCCTCCCAGGCCCTGTTAAAGATCCCTGAGAGGCACTGAAGGACGAAGACTTGTATACAGGGGTCTTGAAACTGTTACATTTGTGGGAAAAATCCGCTTTGACTACAACATACAGAGTAGAGAAGGGCTTCAAGGAGATATGGATAGACCAGTTAATCAGAAGCTACGGCAATAATCCAAGTGCGAGATAAACCAAGGAGCAAATATGTATGAAACATCAGCCATGTGCAAGGAGCAGCTCCATGTGGGGCAGGGGGAGGGGAGGCAGCAGGGGGCATTTACTAAGGCGTGTGAGACACGTCACTGTCCTTCCGGTTGCTTGCTGTCTGCTTAGCAACAGAAGACCCAAACGTGAAGCACTTAACACCAACAAGGGGAGAGAGAATAGCTCAGTGCAGCAAAGGAGTTGTCATTGGCTGGGACATGTTTAATTAGGAAAAGAATGACGTAGACACTTTGGTCTGAGAAATGAGGCGAGGAACAAAGTCAGGGAGAGTTGGGGTGGGTGGAGCGGCTTTCCAGAAGAGAGAGGTGGGCGCTGAGTCTTTCGAGGAGGATGCAGATAGGACACGATGACACTCAAGGTGACCGCAGGAAGGTACTGTTTCAGATGAGTGACACTTTAGAAAATGTGTAAAAGCCTGAGAGCTCCAGGCTTACTCTCCCGTGAACCGCCCATTTGGCGGGAGCAGAGGGTGGAGGGAGATGAGGAGCCTGGGGACAGTGAAGCGTTTCTCCAGATGTCCCTGTAGGAGTGGGTGTGGGAGGGAGCAGCACTGCTCCGACTGCTGCCCTGGCAGGTTTGCCTGACCTGCTCTCTCGATGGGCAATCCCATCCGGAGCATCCACCACTGGAGCTGCCAGAGCACAGCCAGGTGCACCCTGCCGCCGGCCACCTGTCAGCTGAGCTCATCCTCTGCTCCCCCCTCAACCATGAGTCAGCGGGACAGCTGCAGCTGTGTCCCTGCGGGGCTCAGCACAGCGCCCCTGCTGGGGCAGGTGGCTCACATTTACTAAGGCGGTGGTTCTCAGCCTCCTCCACTCGACACACGTGGTAGCCACCTGGAGGGCTTTATAAACTACTGACACCTGGGTCCCACTCCTGAGGATTCTGGTTTAATTGGTCTGGGGTGCAGCCTGGGCTTTGGGATTCTTTTTTTTAAAAGTTCCAGAAGTGATGCCAACGTGCAGCTAAGTTTGAGAAATACCAAGAAATTAACAACATCCATTTTTGACTCCGTAAGCAAGAGCTGTTTTCACCGAGAGAAGCGCCCCTGCATATTTTATAGAAGCTTACCTTCTTATGCTCTGCCCATTTGGAGAAGGCTGTATTTGCATTCCCCTTGGAAATTTTTATCTGTTAGGCTTTTAACTGGCATATGCAAATAAATGTCGTTAAAGAGGATTGATGGTATAGTGCAATATTTGTTTTTATTTATGAATCCTCTGTATATGTCTTAAGTCAGACTTCTAAAGTTGAAGTGGATACTATTTATTATCCAGAAACCGAAGAGTATGTTATACCCTATATTTCAGATCTCATTTTAGGAAGCCATGCTTTATGCAATAAAACAGTGAGCACTTTGATGAATAAAATATTTTAGCATATGGACATCTTTTTATTTAGGTTGACAGGGCACTTGAAATTCATTGCCATTGCTTCAAAGAGACGTGTGACATTCTTTAAATGCAGGCCAATTCATACACAGATGTATAAATGCTAAATAAAAAGATGTGGGTGAACAGAACTACACTTTAATGCACTCAGGAAATGTTCTTTAAATGCAGTCAAGGAGCTTGCTATTGAAAGAAGCTATGGAGCGAAGTTTTGTATAAAGTGAAAAACTAATGGCTCCATTTATCTGTGTTAAAATTTCGAATTTCATACCCTACCCTTCTTTTGCAGAAATTGGCATACCTCTATAGTTGTCCTCAATCGCTTTGCCATTTGTAATATTTTTTCTCTGCCCAACTGTTTTACATACACAGTATAAATTCCCCTAAGGCTGAATGACCTCCAAACGTGTTCTTAAAAATATTTTGCAAAGTCTGAAGACAGGAAAAGTAAGTGTAAAACATCTAAGAGATTTATTGGAATCTCAGCTTGAATTCTAATTGCAAGTACTTATGAAAATGTTAATATTAACATGAAATGGCTGGCAGTTTTTCTAATAAATGTAAATTGAATTAGATAGTGTGTAATTGGAAAAATATTTGCCTCGTTCAGTCTCTCTCAAAACAAGTCTCCGTATCCGTTAGCTGCAGCAGCCTTGCCCTCTAATGGCTGGAAATTGAAGAACAAGACTAAAATACTTTTGACTACAAAGAGGATAGAAAATAAGAAGAAATACATGACCATTTGACACTTTTTTCAGGGCCTCTTCCCGAAGTGTGGGGCACGATGTAGATGTTAGCATGAGCTTATTATTAAAAGGACACAGCTCCTTGGCTATATGGGGACTGGAGGACAGGGAGCCAGTTTTGCTAAGTGCCTTAGAGCTTTAGCACATTCTGGGATAGAAACAAGTATTATATTAATAGATTAGATACCTGATCTCCTGAAATGCAGTTGAAAGGTCAAACTTGTCTTATCATAACAGAAAGTTTAAGTGCTTGGAAAAGTTATAGAATAAATAATCAGGCCTGGACATCATGCTGGTTTTGGTTCATAATCATTAAGATTTGTGAAGCACATTTAACAAGCTACTTTTGTTCCCTTTTATGATTGACTAATGAATGCCACAGAGTAGAAATAATCCTGGTAAATGTGATTTGGCAGGAATTTACTAAGAAGTTTAATTTCATCCCATGTGATATTTTCATTCATCTTCTGGGAAAACAGCTAGGAGTGAACGAAACAGGTGGGGGCTCTACTAGCAACAGAATCATGCAAGTTCTAGGAACAGACCCCTTTTTCTCTGACCCTAGACCCATGCAGATATTCATGGTTGAATGAACGAATTTTAACCAAAGCTCACTCAATTTCATGGCAAGCAAAGCTTTTAAGAAATGGCTCTGCAAGATGTCCCAGTCACCTAATGGATAAGGCATTGACCTCCTAAAAAATGGCTCTATGTTTTATATTACCAAGTAAAAACATAATGGAGTTGTGTCCATGTTTAGCTAACCATTTCTGTACTCATTTCCTTTTGCGTTAAAGAAAACGGTAACTTTAGTGTGACTTCTAAGATAAGGTGACTGTCCCTTTGCCACTCGCAGAGATTTAAGCACTTATTCTCAGTCTTTGAAATTAACTAACCTCTTGAATGAGACTTGTAGAAAGAGTCAGCAGATGGATAAAAGAAAGTCAAGTTCAACAAGAAAAGGAGGAAACTTTCATGACAATAAATCTCAGATATAGTTCATGGCATTCTATGTCTGACTACTGTCACTGAAAACTTTCTGAGATTAAGAAAAGTGACCTAAACCAAGGCAGTAAGATTAGCCAAAACCAACTTTGATTACTGCTAATCTTTATTTCTCTGGGTAATTATTAGTGTGGATTACATTTCTTTTTTACTTGCTTATATGTTGCTTCTTAAACTTTTCAAATTATTTCATATAAATTTTCATATAGTATCTGTATAAGTCTTACATTTTTAACTACAATATAACTTGATGATAGCATATGATCTCCTTTTTCAATCTTAGCACTCATCACAACTTCCTTTTAAACACCCAATAACATACAAGTGTGTGGAGCACCAGTGACGTTTGCACCTTTTGTCCACTTGTTTGTGCAATTTCAATATATTCCGAGCATCTGCAATGTTCCAGTCACTGCCACGGGAATAGCTGTGGCAAATGGGCATGTAGTCCTATTTCCTGCCCCTACCACACACAAAGAAACCCATCTCCCCCTATATTCCGTTATCAGCAAGTGGAACCCCCATCCGTTCAGGCACCCAAACAAGAAACTCTGGAGTCATCCCTGCCTGCTTCTCTCTTCTACCCGCTAACTCATGCGCAGCTGGCAACTGTCTTGGCCTGGGATCCTCCCAAAATCAGAGCCTGAGGGCTGGGCTAGCGTGAAGGGTGCTAGTGTTTGAGCAGTAATCCCAGGAAATAGGGATGGTGGTCCAGAGAGAGAGAAACAGGGATGAGAGAAGGGAAATGCCAGGATGCATCTTCAGTTGGTTACTGCCATGGGCAAATGAGGATACGCCCACCAGCACTCCATGAGGGCAGTGTAGAATCTGCCCCAGAATGTGTATGCCTGAGGGAAGAAAGGGGGGAGCATCTATCCACTGATCCCATCAGCCATTGGTTGAGTTTGCCCATGAAGCCCCAACTCCTTCCCATCTCTGGTTCTTGCATCAGGAATAGAGACAAAAGCAAGGGCCATGCCGAGCTGCTGAGGGACAGCGCTCTTAGGTTACTTCTGTGTGAAGCTTGTGACTGTGGCAATGGCTAGAGTGAAAAGTGGCCAACAGGATGTGACACGGCACAGGAGTCCAGTCAGCTTCCAAGCCTGGCACTTCCTCTGTGACTTCTCTCAGATCGGTCCCCAGCAGTGGCCATAAAGCCCTCATCATTTCTCACCTGGATCTCTGCAAAAGCCCAGAGCCCATCAACCTGTGTCCAGTTCATGGTCAGAGTGTCTAGTGTGCAAATCTGATACTGTCATTCCCCTGCTTAAAACTCCCCTGTGTCTTTCTGCTTCTTAAATGTAATGTCAGCTACCATCATTATTATGCTATTATTATTTGATCAAAAAGCTTCACAACTGCCTGTGAATCCATAATTATCTGGAAAACATTTCAGTTATAACCAATAGAGGAAGGATAGGTCAATCAAAAAATAATGTAGGGAAAATTGGATGGTTAAGGAACCCCACATACATCAGAAAAACCCAGATGGATTAAAAAGGTAAAATGTGAAAAATCAGAAAACTGTGGAAGGATGTGTAACTGAGCTGGAGGGTGGAAAAGCGCACAAGCAATTGAAGAAATCACAACAGAAATGAATTTTAGATTTGTCCCTTGATAAATTAACAGTGTATTTAACACACACACAAATTACAAACAATGTTAAAAGGCAAATAAAATGAAGACAGTAGTTACTACAGTTATGGCAAAGGATTAATTCTTTAAGATATTAAGAAATAAGAACTCTTATAAATTAGTTTAAAAAAAAAAACCACTAATCTCTCAATTGAAAAATTACAAACAAAATTCTAGAAAATCTAAAAAATGCTCAGCCTCATCCATAATTTTTTTTTAATTGCAAATTAAAGCAGTAAACCACCTTTAACATATCCAATTGGCAGATTTCAGAAATTGTAACTAGTGGTGTGCTCCTAAATGTCGAACAACCACTTCTCTGAGGTCAGGGCTGTTTTGTAACATATACCAATTTCTGTGGCCTAAATACTCTCACTACTAATACCACATGTCTGAATACAGCAGAAGTAAGAGATGCGCAGTTGTCTCTTATAAGCTGTGACAGGCCGGCCCCAGCACATCTCTGTCTCATACTCACTGCTGACAAGGGTACATAAAAATGGACATGTTCATCCATTTCTGTTGTCAGGATTCTGGGAGAGTGTTCCATGTTGTGCACTGCTCTATTCCTTGCCTGTGCAGCATGTCATCATACGTTTTTATCTTTGCCAGTCTAAGGAATGAGAGATGATGTGTCAACAGGATTTCAAGTTGCATTTCTCTATGAGTGAAGTTGAACATCTCACACGTTTGAGGCATTTGTGTTTCCCTCGCTCATCATATCATTGCTTATTTTGCTAGCGTTATGATTTCTAGAAGCTCTTTAAAAATTACAGCAATTAGCTCATTATTTGTGATATGAATTGCAAGTATTTTTTTCCTACTTAGTAATTTCTTTTAACTTTCTTTGTGGGGTTTTTTTCCATGCATAATTTTTTATTTCTTTGTATTCAAATTTATCAACTTTTTTCCTTATTATAGCTTCTAAGTTTTAGACTTAGAAAGTTACACTTAGAAAGACCTTATTAACTCTAAAACTGTACAAAATATTCTCCATAGAGTCTTCTAGGGTTTTCTTTGTATTCATGTTAATTAAAATCTTTAATCCATCTGAAATTTATTCTTGTGTCAGATGTGACATATCAATCCAACATTTTTTTTTCCAGATGACTAAGAAATTATCTCAACATTTATGGAATAATTTATCTTTTCCTCATTAATCTAAAATGTCACCGTTATCATACAACAAATTCTTGGTTTGGGAGAGATCTATTTTTTGCTTTTTATTTTGTCCAATTAATGTGTGTCTTTATGTACAGAAGAACACTATTATATAATTACATAATATAGATTTTATTATATAACATACAATAACTATTTATATATACATTTTATTATCTTCAGGGTCCAATCTCTCCTTATTACTTGGCTTTTCCCCCAGTTGTCCTACCTAGCTCTTTGTCTTTGTTCATTTTTCCTTAGGAACTTTAAAATCGGCTTGTTAAACACCCCTCCCCTCTATACATATCCAGAAAACCCCATTTTTATTTACTGGGTTTACATTAACCTTCAGATTAATGTAGGGAGAATTGACATCTTTTGGTGGAGTCTTATTATTTGAGAAAGTACTTTGCCTTTCCATTTTTTCAGAACTTTCATTACATCCCTCAAGAGAGTTTTAAAGTTTTCTTCATTAAGATCTTGCACAGTTCTTATTGATTTCTAGATATTTTTATTTTTTATTGCATATTATTATTACTGTTATTGATTTCTATGTATTATTTTGACTCAGCCAATTTAGTGAATTCTCTGTTCATCAGTAGATTTTCAGGAGATTCTTTTCAGTTTATCAGACAAAATTATACCCTCTGCTAATAATAATGATAATTTTATCATTCATTTTTCCAATTTTTATAAATCTTATCCATTTGTTTTTGTTGTATCTCTATAACAATGTTAAATATAAAGGTGATAAAAATTGGTCTCTTATAGGAAATAATTGAAGTAATAAGTAAATTCTTAATTGTCAATTTTATTCACTTCCACTTTTTTTCTACTAGAGTATAATGTTTAGGACCCAGACCTTACAGAAGTCCATTTTGGGGAGAATATAAACAGCATAAATCTCAATATCTAATGACAGAAAAACCTAAAGAAAAAGACAAGGAATATTTCATTAACCACCCCCACCCCCACCTGTAACTTAGATGTTTTTTTTTGATAAACCACCAGCTACAGAGTGGCTGCTTTTTCAGCAGCCTGTGCCGCCAAAGTAAATTCAATGTTGGTGTCCTTTCCTGAGGTCTCTGGGCTGGATGTTATCTTGTTTCTATTCCCAGGGTGTGGTTTTCCTGGCACTGGGTTCCTCAGTGACCACTTAATACATTGTAATAAATGCAGAATAGATTCATCATTCACAATTTTGCAAAACAAAGGAAATATGAAAAACAACTGGAGACTGAAAGTCAAGTTAGGTACACATCTTACTTTGCTTTTAATTGTGACAGCAAAAGTAAAATGTAAAAATGAGTTGTTCCAAGTTGGAGTGGTCTTTGGCTGCGTCTGATCCACCGCTGACGGAGGCCTCACGTCTCCCTGTCTTCTGTTGTAAAGCCTTCTTTGACTTCCTGTGGGGGCCACTGCAAAAGGACTTTGCAAAGGGCTTTGAGATGACCCTGCACACACCTGACATTAGAAAGGTGAGAATTCTTTGAGTAGGACCCTGCACTTTGAGCAGTTTTAAGTCCATCCATTTAACTACAAATATGGAAGCGAATAAGCCAGGATCCTCTGGAGGAATGTCGACGCTTGGTTGGATGATGTTTCTCTTTGAAGTTTTGGGCTTGAGAAGCACTGGGGGAGAACTTCAAAGTGACAGCCGCTTCCTGTCATGCTCACGCCGGGCCCTGTGTGGTCAGCACGCAGTGACTGTTATTTTTCCTTTACTTTCGGAAGCTCAGTTGAAGCGAGGGAATATACTCCCTCACTTGAATTGTTTTGACTTGTAATATGTATCAGAGACTTTAACGTTGTCATTTCTGGCTGCTCCCCTCATTAAATCTAGATTACTAATTTCAGAAGTCAGTGTGTGCGTTTACCTTAACTGCAACCCCGGATGTTAAAGCCTAAGTAGTTCTTTCTCTGCGTTGGGTGGTGGGTTCTGTATCTGGCCGTCGCAGATTGGCCCTTCCGACCTCGTGACATTTCTCTCCTGCCATGAGTACCTCGGCTTCACAGCTCCATCAGGACCACCGTCTTTCTGGGGTATCGTATAAGAGTATGTGCTGTCACTGTCATGCCTGGTCTATTTTTGTCCAATCTGATTGTGTTACTTAAAACTTTTAAATAATATACAGACATCACCCATGTACCATGATCCTGATTTTTTTTAGAAAAGTTCTTCATCTAATCACTCCCATCTGTGCTGAAACCCTTTTCATTTTTCTTTTAAAACAGGGGTTCCTAACCTATGGTAAGTCGTGTAATTATTTCATTGTATATTACAATGTGATAATAATAGAAATAAAGCGCACGATAAATGCAATGCGCTTGAATTATCCGGAAACCTTCCCCCCAACGCTCTCCCCGGTCCGTGGAAAAATCGTCTTCCATGAAAATGGTTCCTGGTGCCAAAAAGGTTGGGGACCGCTGCTGCAGAATGTCTCGCAAATTTGCTCATCCTCTCTCCATCGCTACTGCCTACTTCACAGTCCTGAACTTTTTTCAACCCCGCAGCGCCCCCTAATGGATCTCCTCCGCCCCCAGACTCTCCTCCCCGCCGCCTTGCCTAACTGCCTGTTAGTTTTCCAAGCAGCACTCCAAATCGTGCCCTTCAATTCATGGCTCAAGAAGCTTGATGACTCCTGCCTATTGTGATGAATTCTAAAGGCCTTTCTCTGCCTTTCAAGGCTCTTCATAATCTATCCTACCAGCCCTGACTTACTGCTTCCCCAAATAAATGCTAATCCAACCGAACTTTTGACATCCCCTTTCCAGAAAAAGCTTACCCTCATCTACATTCTTTTCCTTACGCTGCCACCCCCAGCCGAAAGGCCTTCGTCTCTCTCCACCCGCATCCCATCCATCTTCCAGATTCTTGTCTGCAGGCCCTCCTGACCCCAACCTTTGGGGCGCTCTCCCTTTTCTGCAATTCCAGTTGCTTGTGTAGTCTGCCCTGTCACTTTCTCTTGAGTTCATGCTGTGTTCCAGGTACTGTTTAGCAACTGAATACTTAATTTGGTCCTCACAGCAGTCTTACGAGGAAGGTACCATCGTTATCTTATTTTAGGGGTGAGAAGCCTGATGCTCAGAGGGGTTAAGTGACTTGCCCAGAGTTAAGCTGCATCCACTGAGTGATGAACAAAGATGCACCAGGCCTCAGAAGCCGTGCTCTTAACCGCTATGCTGAACTGCTGCTTTTTGCCCTGTGTGACTCTCTCATTGTTCCCTTAGTCCTTTTCCAGCCTGACTGTCAGCTCCTGAAAGGCAGGCGCCATCTTCACTGCTCTGTGTACGTGCCATTGCCTCCCGGAGCTTATCGCAAGGAAGGTGTTAGCATTCACTGGATGTGGTCAGGGACCTTTTCTGTCTTATTCACCGACATTTCTTCAGCACCTAAACACACACACACATGTTCTAATACATAGTAAGTGATCAAAGGTTATTTGCAGAATAAATGACTGAATGAAATTTGATTGGTTCACAGTTTGAAAAATACACAATCATGTCCGTGCATCCTTCTCAAGTTTTTCGTTTACATAAATGTGCATGTCTGTATTTTCTGTGCAAGTATTTCATTTGCCTCCAAGCCGCTGCCAACAATTAAGCCGGACTTTTTTCTAGTCTATAAAGTAGATGTGTCTTTTTCTGTTTGTGCTGCTATAACAAAATACCTGAGACTGGGTAATTTATAAAGAACAGAATTTATTTTCTCATAGTTCTGGAGAGTGGGAAGTCCAAGGTTAAGGGGCTGGCAGGTTTGCTTGTCATTGGGGGCTGCTCTCTCTTTCCAAGGTGGTTCCTCCGGAGGGGGAGAATGCTGCATCCTCACATGGGGGAAAGTAGAAGGGCAAAGGAGTGGACTCCTTCCAGCAAGCCCTTTCATAAGGGCACCTAGTCCCATTCAAAAGGGAGGAGCCCTCATGCCCTACTCACCTCTTAAAGACACCACCGCTTTATACTGTCACATTGGCACCTCCTGAATTTTGCAGTGGACACTTTCCACACATGGTGGGATGCCTAAGTGTCCTCAGAAAAGTTAGCTGTTGTTTGTGCAGATTTTACAGGCACTACCCAGGGCACAGCAGGTCGCAGAGTTCATCTCTCTATTACAGCTGATGAAATTAAGTTATACCAATTTACTTAAACTAATATTTTATTACCAAAAACAAAAAGAGACATTTCTCTTATGCTTAGCAGCCTTAACAAATAGCACTTTTAAACTTGAGGTGTATGAGCATTTGCTTTTAGATACTAATCATTATAATAAAATGGGCCAATAAAATCATTAATCCGACAAATCTTCAAAGGTTAATTTTCAAAAATGCTTCTTTTTCATGGGAAAGCTCTTCTGAACTGGGGTAAGGCCTTATTTGTTTCATACCCTATACCTAAAACTACTTTGGTCTCCCTTTTTCATCCAGTGTTGATTTTAATGTTTTAAATAAAAGATACTTCATCTAATTCTCTTTAAATGTTATTAGTAAAAGTCAGGTTTCTGCAGAGCACAATCGGTGTTTAATTGATTTTCAAAGCCACATTTAGTGTGGAGAATGTTAAGGTTCAGTCTAAATAAATGATTTTACATCAAGGGGTAATAAGTTAACACCAAGTTTTCAAAGGGCTTTTTTTTTTAAGAAATACAAAGCACCTCATTAAGTCTGCAGTCTTCCAAAAATGTGCTACTCTCCAAGATAGCCTTATTAGTCCCATTTTGCAAATGACAAAGCTGTGGCAAGAAGCACTTAAATATCTTTACCGGGGTGTGTTGGCGTGGAGCCACACTGCGTGGGCCCCTGACTTACAAGCAGACCAACGCTGGTGAATTAGGAGGCTACAGACAAGGCAGGAACGAAAATGATCAGTAATAAGAAGAAGCCAGATGTAAGAACAGGGTTTGTCATCAGGGCCCTTTTAACAGGGGATCTCAGGGAGCTGATAAAAGGAAAAACTACAACCGTACCATTAGTCATTGCACTTCAAGGCAGAAGAGAAGCAGAGGTTATCTCATCTCAGATGCTTGTTTGAGTACTTAGGGCTGGAACAAGAAGGTGGGGAGCTCCACGTGGAGTTAACCCTGTTATGTTGCTGCTGACTGCACGGGCTTAGCCAAATGGAGTGTTTATCAGGGAAAGAGGATTTAGGAAATAAAATGTCAGGAATAAATTTGTGAAGTACAAGATGGTCTGAAAAGGGTATATGTTGAGTTCTGAAATAAAATTATAAAACCTGGAAGTGACAGCTGTTTCCTAAACTTTTCCAATCTGTTGCTCACCGATCTGCTCACTAAGGCAGCCTTGTTTAATCTTGTGCCGTCCAGAAAAGGGGAACATGGTGACCTCAAGGTGGCCACATCACCGTAGGTGGACCCTGTCACCATCACCCTGCCACACACACATGCACACAAACTTACACACTAACATTGATGCCAGGGACAAATTTGAGGGTTTTTGTTTTTGTTTGTTTGTTTAAAGTTAAACCCTTCTTCTTGGGTTCTTTCCTTTAAATGTAAATAAACCTGGTAGGTCTGGCATTTTGCTACCAGCATCTTTTCATGAACCTAACCATCTGCAATTGGTTATGTACACCATATGCATAAATGTTTAGACTATTTATAGTCTGATACGGTCAACTGTTTCACTCTTTCTTTCAACAAATGCTCAGCACCTACTCTGCAGCGGTCCTTTAAGCAGATACTGAGAATTCATTAATGAAAAACACAGATGTGGTTCTGGTCCTCACAGACTGTAGCATCTATGGGGGAAAACAGACGTTAAACAAGTAATCAGGAGAGATGGTCAGGCTGTGGGAACAGTATGTACATAGGTCAGGAGTCCCAGATACTGCAAGAATCTCATGTGGATGGAGTTTAGAAAGCAGAGAACAGACTACGATGTGAAGCTAGAGAGGTGGGCAGGGGCTCAATCATCAAAGGCCTTAGAAAGATATCCTAAATATTTGAGGCTTTATGCAAAAAACAATGGAAAGTCCTAGACATTGAATTGTGGTCGGGGAGAGGGGATGATGTGATAGGATTTGCATTTAAAATCTTGTGACGGGGAAGATAGTTGGAGTGGAGCAAGGTAAGTTATTTCAGTGTGGAATAGGATTGTCGTGGTGCAGGAGGCCAAGAGGAATGGATAGATTAAGTCATACCTATGCGGTCAATCAGCAATTGCTTCGTGAGTGAATGGATCTGAAGCTAAAAGGGGAAGAGGTTAAGGATGATGCCAGGATTCTGGTTGGAGCAATTCGATGGATGGTACTGCTGGGGATAGGGAATGAAGGGACGGAGGGGCAGGGAAAATGACTTCTGCTTTGGATATGCTGAGTTTCGGGTACCTGAAGTACAGGTGAATGGAGACGTCCAGTAGACAGAAGAGTGGGCTGGGCTGGATATATGGAATTGGAAGTTATCTGTATGGAAGAGGGGGTAATTAATCTACTAAGATATCTATTCCATGAAGATTGAGGTCGTGTCTGGAAGAGTGTTAGTGCTCAGTAATCATGTAGTGAAGTTGTTGAGTTGAAGCCGTGGAGTGTGTATCGAGGATGAGGATAAAAGAGCCCAGGGGTCACCCATTTTTTTAGCACTCATTGAGGAGTTGGAAGCAAAGGAAAGTGAGCAAGAGTCCCAAGAAGAAGAAAATACAGAAATGTGGTGTCAGAGAATAAGAGGAAAAACATTTTGAGAAGGGGGTTTTTCATTATTGTCAGAAACTTCCAAAAAGGACATAAAATAAGAGTAAAAAATGTAACCATTGTATTGACAATATGCCAAGAGCAAGTGATCTTGGCAAGAGCAATTTCCATTTAGTGGTAACAGTAAGAACAAGGTGGATGTGCGTGGCAGGAATGAAGACATGGAAAAATGGAGGTAGTGGTGGGGAAGTCTGGTCCGAATTGTCCTGGAGGGGCATGGAGAGGCATGCCCGGGTTGCAAGCATCGTTGATGTTCTCTCTCAGGGTCACCTACCAAGGGCAGAGGTAGGCCCTCAGAAACAAAAGGGTAAGGGGATTGTACATCACTCTTCTTTTAAAAAATAAACACTTAATGAGTGCTTACTGTATACACTCAAGGTGTAGACATCCAAAGTGACTCATGCCAAGGTCCTTCAAGAAGCAGATGCCAAGATGAGATTGGATATGCAAGAGATTTATTGGGGAAAATGCCTGTGAGGGGAAAAGGAGGTGGGAGCACCAGTGGACCCACCGTGGGTCTGATTCCTGTGAAGAGCAGCGGGAAGGGATGTTGGATCGGCAGAACCTCAAAGTGCAGTGCCATTCTAAGAAAGCTTCAGGCCAGTGAGGAGTCATCAAGCCAAAGTCACTCCTCAGAGGAGTCCCATGTTCTGCAGGAATGGGCCTCCCTTAGACTCCTTGCCAAACTCACTCACAGCATGATGTCACCCCTGGGAAGCATGGCCTTGGCACAGTGAGGTGATAAAATCAGAATAAAGCAACCGGGATCCTTAGTCACTTGCTCTCCCTGCAGCAGAAGAGATTCACGGCTGCAACACATATACTATCTCATTTTTACAGCATCCCCTAAGACAGATATTATGATGTCCATATGGCAGATGAGATGCCAAGGATTATAGAGGTCAAGAAATTTGCCTAAGTTCGCACAACTAGTAAGTAGCAAACCCTCAATTTCAGCCAGTGGTGTGCTAGAGCCGGCTCAGACTGGTTCTGAGCCAATTTTTTAATTTTTAGAAATTATGCTAGTCAGTTGACATTAAGATGGTAGCTTGAATTTGGCCAGAGTAGGAGTATTTACACCATGGAAATCTGCCTATGCTACAAATCAGGCCTTTCGTTGTTATTTGTTTCTGAAAAGGTGGTTCTTATACATTTACCAGCACACCACTGGTTTGGACCCAGGTCATCTGACCGCAGAGCCGGCCTTCCAACCATTATGCTACATGCAATCATCCTTATGATTCCCTGATGAATTTCTGATGCAAAAAATTTCCCAAGCACCCGCGGTCCCATCCTCTGAATCTCCGTAGCCGAGGTTGTCATGCCCTGTTTTGCCCTTCCTTGCATTGCCATCATCATCATTGTGCCTGTCTCCCTACCTGGATAGAAAGCTCTCAAGGACAAGGAGAGAAATTGTCTTACACTCCTGTATTCCGAGGCCTCTGCACACCACACTGCTCCATAAATATTCAGAGGTGATGTCTACACCCTGACCCTATTGGTGGTTAGGGATTGGTAACATGTATGAAATAATATAAAAGGTTATGCTTGATACAGTTGTATCTGCTCCTGAATCTCGCATTTATAAAGGCAGACACTACTGGAAAATGTGTTTCAACCTCAAGATGACCTTGGAAGAGAACTGTAACATCCATTACAGCCCAGCGATGCGGTGCCTATGCTGCTCCCTGCCTACTCCCACCCACAGCCGGGAGATATAGTCATTACCTGCCTCCCTGGCCACTCACGGTTCTCTAGGAAATTGTTTATCCTCCCGCTCTGCACTCTTCAGCCTAGAAAATGAGATATGCATTCTGCCTGGGAGCAGTCAGAGGCCCCCTGTGTCTCGGTGCCCGAAAGTTGCAGCCACTGAAGTGGCCCTGAGACATCAGAAGACTTGGGTCTTAGGGTCACTTCAAACTGTGTAATCTGTGAATTATTAAAAATGTTTCTACTCCACATGAACAAGCTGCAGAAGAATTTGTTTATGCCCCAAAGCCTGTTTCCGGATGAAAAAGCAGGTCTCTCATGAAAGCAGCCCTTGACCTCAAGAAAAGCTCTCTAAAACCTTTCGACAGGGCAAAAGAATCTGTAAAACACCACTTCTACACCACTTCCAAAAATGTTTCTTCCTTCTTAATTTATCTGAGAAATACTTTTGGAGGGCCTGCTCTGTGACCGGCTTTCCCAGCATCGGTGAACAGAACAAAAATCGCTATAGCCGTGGAGCTGACGTTGTAGTTTCATCTCTTGCTTCAAACCTCTTGGTCTTGTTCATCATGTGTATTCATTCATCAAACATGTATTCATTCAGCCAAACTAGCACTGGGCAGTGACTCCGTGCCAAGCACAGTGGCAGGGGCTCGGGCTGCAGAAACAAGATGCAGACCTTGCTCTCGAGGAATTCGGTCTAAGGGGAGAGTCGGGCAGGTAACTGGGGTTCAGACGTCAGGGCGTTACCTAGGAGCATCGGTGGAGGTGTGGGAAGTTCGTGTCTGTGAGGTGTCCTGGAAGAGGTGACGCCTGAGTTGAGTCTTGCAGGATGAGTAGGAGGTAGCCAGGCAGAGAGGGTGTATTTGAAATCCTTGATGCAGAGGAGGGACTAGAGGCAGTGAAGGGTGCCAGGGTACAAAGCGGGAGGCAGGAAGTAGCAAGCACGGAGACGTGAGATGGGGCAGCCAGGCAGAAGCTGCGTCATATGTCGATTCTCTGGCTTATTCCATTTATTTAAAATATAACGATAGCAACACCCACAACCGCAACCAGCTTTCTTGTGGTGGTCTCTGAAAGACAAGCAGGAAGCCAGTTGAGGGTGTTTCCCTGGTCTCTGACCCGAAGTTGTAGACACCTACATGCTGTAGACACCTACGACAAGGAATACTGCCCTCCATGCTCCCTGCTTGCCCCCACCCACACCCCAGGCCACTCCACCTCACCATTTCTCCTTGGCCTCTTTGCATTTCCAAATCCACCCTTCAAAAGAGACTTCCTCCCGTTCCCAAGGATGCAATTCTCTCTCTCCTCCTCCATGTCCTCTGTTGCTGGTAATTCACTGGCCCAGCTGGGTAGCAGCTCAGAGCATGTCTCTCCTCCCACCCACGTTCCAACACTCCTTTCCCAACAATGAGTGCCCGCAGCAATGAGCTTTACAGCCCACATCTGCTCCTTCTGGAAAGGCCCTGCCCGGAAATGTGGCAACCTCATCAGTCCTCCGTCAGCCAATAAAAATGGCATAATAGAGGTTCAAAGGCTTTGAAAAGACAAGAAGCATATAATTCATCGTGTTTTTGTATCATTTGAGGCCTCTAGACCTCTGAAGAAGCTATTTCTGGCCCTGTGAGAACCTCATGAAGGTAGAATTCTTTGACTTAAATAAGTGCCCCCGCCCAAATAAACACCTTGGTTAAAAAGTTTAAAATATTCAAAAGGAATTAGGATAGTGAAGGGAGGGAAGAACTGAGAGTGAATTATTAGAGGTTAGAAATTTCAGAGCCTTGCTTGTTGAAGGAGGTGGCCAAGCCCCAAAAGAAATCCAAGCCCTGAATTTCTGTTACTTGTTACAAACTGCCTTAGGATGTTACTAACTCTTATAAACGGACTTAGAAGAAGGCTAAGGCATTAAATTAAAAGGTAACCCTTGAGACTGTTACCAAAATAAGGGAAAATAAAAGTGATTGTCCTTTATCCTTATTCAGATAAACTGAAAACAACTTGGATTGCATTGATAGAATTATGTTGTACCAACTGCAAACATTAACTAAAGGAGCTAGCAGGTCCCCAACTCTGTCATGCGACCTTCCAAGTGAACAGAGACCTGTTAAATTAAGGCAGCCACATTTGGTCTCCCAAGAAGGGCGGTGGGGGGGGGCTGTAAAACCAAGAAGCCAAAGCCAACCCCATGTCACTGCCCATCTAATTTGAGAGGCTGAAGGAACTCTCTGATCTGACACTTTCGAGTCTTCGTGCCTCTTCCTCAAATAAAAGAGTTAATGAGAAGTTTCTGGTTCATATGGTAAATAACAAACTTGCATGAGTTTTTTTGGTAACCAGATGAGTTTTATTTTGTTAATTCCATCCCTCCTCATTTGTAATTTAGATGGAAGAATGTCTATCTAAGTCAATGAAAATCCAACTAAAGAAACATTGATCTCTTTGTGAAGAAATCTCACATTTAAGTACAAAAAAATTAAGTGTACAGGGTAAAAAAGTTCAAAGACTTTTACTTCCTTTGTTCCTTTTAATACTTTATTTGGAGTTTGGCAGAAACTATAGTAAGAACCTACAGTAAGAAAAATAGACCTTGATATAAAAAATACTGAAATGTGCTCTATACCAGCAGATTTTTATATCTACCATATTTTCATATTCTTTATATCTTTTATTTAAAAATATTTATTTGGTACAACAGGTTTACGGTTGCTTTTTATTTTCTTCTTTTTGCTTAACTATATTTTTGTAGAGTAAACGTAAACTGATTTTGTCATAATATTATTTAAGGGGAAAGAAGACTAAGATTTGATGCCAATGAGATCTTTCTTTCTTTTAAATTCAAATAGTTAAGCAAATTGATGTCTTAACATTGAGAAGCCAAAGAAAAAGTTCAGTGATAAGTTAACTGGATGGTAGTTTTCCATTTGGCTGTTTGACCTCATTCACATGACATCGGGGTGTTTTCATGGATAAAATTACAATCCCAGATATTCAGGCTTTCAGATTCATATTTTCCATCTTAGCCCACAAAAGCTTTACTTTAGGGATTTTGCAGAAAATTCTGGCTTGTGTTTCAGTCATTTGCCTTTTCTCTTTGGGAACCAGTAGGAAACAGCAGTAGATACTGACAAGCTCCAGACCTTCTGCAGACAGAACTAGGATGCTTTGTATTAATTGATTGAGAAGTTCTTTTAAAGCACCAACTTCTTTCTGAAGCAACTGAGGTTAAATAATGAGACTAGCTACAAACTACAATATTTATAAGAGGCATGAATATTGAAAACACAGCAATGCTTTATTATGAGCATGAACTAGCAGTGGAAATTGACGCATAGACACAGCAGGACTTGGAAGCTGATCCTATCTATTCGTTCATTCAAGAAATACTGGCTGAGCGTCCCCTGCAGGCTGGCACTCTTCCAAGCCCTGGACAGACGTGAACAGGAGCGATAAAGCCTGGCCCCTCGTGGAGCTGCCATCCTAGTGAGCTGAGACAGATAGTAAACGAACAAACAGGCAAATGATGTATAATATGTCAGGTGGTGACAAAAAGCTAAGAAGAAAAATAAAGCAAAGTAAGAGGACAAGCAGTAAATGTGCTATTTGTGTCAAAAATCAAAAGATTGTTCTGAGGCAGGTGCTCTTAACATGGGGTCCATGGGTCCCCCCAAAAGGTTCATGGGTAAATTCCAGGGGGTTTCTGAACCCAATAGAGGAAAACATGCATCACAGTTTCACCAGTTTAGCATTTTCTTCATTTTTGAATGTAGGCAACAAACTACAGGTGTATTAACAGTACCTGTAATGTCACTAATAGAATTGGTAGCTATTTTATATCAATTACTATTTCAGGAGATGTCTTAAAATAATCATTCACACTAACATAATTCTTGAATCAATATTATGGTAGATATTAGACCCACTGAGAAATCTTGTTACTCAATACATTGAACAAGCACATATATTAATATTTCTTGTCACAACTTTTTATGTATTTATTTATTTATTTTTAGAGATGGGGTCTTGCTATGTTGCCCAGGCTGGTCCCAAACTCCTGGGCTCAAGTGATCCTCTCATCACAGCCTCCCGAGTAGTTGGGACTACAGGCTCAAGTCACCACCCCTGGCTCACTTTTTAGTGTTTTGGTAAATAATTCAATATATTTGGTTCCCTTTGTAATCCTATATATTTTATTTTATACATTTAAGCACATTACTCTGAGAAGTGAGTCCTTAGACTACACCAAATTGGCAAAAGGTCAATAACAGATGTGCATTATGCAAACTTCCCATATCTGTTCACAGAATATAACAAAGATGTGTACTCAGTGGTCAGGACTTAGTACAATTAATAATTTATACTGCTCCATCAGGAACATTCTTAAGATTAACTGGTGTCTTTCCACTGTCGTGGGTTTGGTGGTGAAGAATACCGTGACTCCTAGTGCAGTCTGTTCCACTGTCCGGATTCGCAGTTATTAGCCAGCTGTTTACTACATACATATCTGTGCAGCTTCAGCACAAGTGTGAGCACTGTCAAAGGGGCAAAGAACACCTTAGTATTATTTTGAAAATCATTTTGATCTTGTGGATCCTCAAAAAGGTCTCAGAGTCCTGCCAGGGGACTGTGGACCACACTGGGGGAGCCACCGTGCTCGATTAAGTGTCCCATACAGATTCCTTTAGGCGCTTGGACCACCCAGAGGACTCTATCTGCATAAAATTTTGTTAGTGGTTGTTGCAGTTTGCTGTCCAACTCTTTGAAATAGAAGTTTTCTCCAAGATTTTGAGGGAGAATTTTTAAAATCTCAGTCAAAAGTAATCTTCTGTGGACATTTTTTTGATGGCTCCAAAGAGGCCCAGCAGCGGGATACGGGTCAGGAAACACTTCACACAGCAGAACACAGCGATGCCCCTGCTCGAAGAAAAAAATATCTGATACTGAGGGGGCCTTAACCTCTTTTATGTCATGAACCCCTTTAGCAGTCTATGGTGAAGCCTATACACCTCTGCTCAGAAAGTTTTTAATGCATATAAAAAATACTAAGGATTAAAAACAATTACATTGAAATACAGTTCTATCCATAGTGCCCTTTGAGGGGCTCAGCACCCAGGTTAATCCCTTCCTGCTTCCTCCAGTCCCCACTGGCACAGAGAGACACCAAGGGAGGTGGCATTTGTTTTTAATGCATTTGTTTCCATGTCAGTTGACATCTTAAATCCCCAAATTCTGAATGTCAATAAGAGTAGACCTAACAAGGCCAGGGCAAGAAAGTGGAATAGGAAGACTGAGTTTCTCCTCAGCCCTTCGTAGCTGGGGTCCCCAACTTTTTTGGCACCAGGAACCGGTTCCATGGAAGACAATTTTTCCACAGACTGGGGAGTTGGGGGGGATGGTTTTGGGATAATTCAAGCTTATTACATTTATTGTGCACTTTATTTCTATTATTACTGCATTGTAATATATAATGAAATAATTACACAGCTCACCATAATGCAGAATCTAGTGCTGCCACTGATCTGACAGGAGGCGGAGCTCAGACGGTGATGTGAGCAATGGGGAGCAGCTGTAAATACAGATGAAGCTTCACTCACCGGCCTGTCACTCACCCTGCTGTGCAGCCCACTTCCTAACAGGCTGCAGACTGGTACCAGTCCTTGGCCCGGGGGGTGGGGACCACAGTTCTATGGGACCGAGTGGTACATGTCTCTGGCTAAATACAGAATCTTCCTAAAGGAGGATGGCCCCGGGCTGGGTGTTAGGAAGAACTTGGGCACCATTTGCCTAGTGGTCTAGGACTGTTGAGAATTCTCCACTAGGACTTTTAAAAATGTTTTAAATTTTTTCTGTTTCTTAAATCAAACTAGCATCCTTAGGCTTATTATACTTTGAGAAACTATCTAGCTCTTAGCGCTAAAAGTTAAGAAGCAAAGAATTTACAGACTTGTGTGGCTTCCTAAAGAGTGACACCAATAACAACTCCATGGTAAAATTTTCTATTCTAGTGAAATGTTTGAAATTACTGAAAAATAATTTATTTACCCACTTTCATAGAAAAGAGTGTTGGTGTACTGATAATTAAAAACTGCTGACAATGCAAAAATCATCTCTCTTGAGTCTTAGAGTTAATGAAAGTATTCTAGCATCATGATCTCCTCTGATGTGGTTTTTCTGGGGGGTGGGGAGTTAATGTTGAAATGAATTCTTATTCTTTGACTCAAGGGTGGGTGGTAAGTTGGTGGCTTGCAAATATTCTGAGAGTCCTAGTCAACCTGTGATTTTAAATCTGCCACAAATAATCCAACAGGCAGATATTCACCACTTCACTAGTCAAGAGTTTCATTCATTGTGGTCTTTATAGTCCTGTTAAGTTTTCTCAGGAAGGGAACCATGCTCTCCCAAAACCACAGCTCTCCTCTCTGTCCTCACCACTAGGAGCTTTCCTTTCTTCCTGTTCTTCCCTTGCTCCTTTCTCTGCAGTTTTCCTTGAGGGCCGAGATGAATCGTCAAGCCCCGGCATTTCCGTGACCACTTCATTCAGTGTTGCCGAACCCTTCACGGCCCTTCATCGATGGGTTCAAAAGGCAAACCACCTATCACCCCTTAGCTCTGCGTGGCGCTCTCCGTAGCTTATAAAGCATTGTCACATACATTTTCTTTGATCACACAGCCATCCTTTGAAGGAGATATTACTATCCTTATTTTAGAAGTGAGGAAACTGATACTCAAAAAGGTGAAATGTCTCACCCATTGTGATCCAGCCAGTTAGGAAGAAACCAAGACTCAAACCCAGACCATCTGACGGCAGATCCAATGTTTTCTTCCCTCTGCCACAGACACCTCCTGTGTGTTGTAGTCTCATTGTGGACCCCACTTGTCTACCAGCACTATCCTTGTCAGAAGCTTAGCAGAGCAAATTATAAAATCGTGTGCTTTTCAAGGGATACCCAATTTTGAAATGACTCTGGCCAAAGACAGCGGGGCATAAAGATCACCTGTGGGTCATACTTGGACTTCAGACATGTTTTATTTCACTCACAGGTTTTGTTTTGTTTGGGTGCTAACATTTGAGAATTGGGAGATTTCACACAAAAATCCAAATTTCTAGCTTCTCTTAAGAGGTCAGAAGATCGGGCAACCCTGGCACCAATTCCCTGTGGCAGTGACTGGTTGGAACTAAGCTGCATCTGCCCCCTTGAGACAGAGGAAGTGTTTTCCCTGTTTGCCCCAGATTCTCCACCCCATGGGGTGCAGGCGCAGGGCCCCGTTCATGCCTTCACCCCACTGGTGCCCGGCAGGCACATGTGGGCGTGAGTGTTTGCTGCCTCGGCTCTGAGTGTGAACTCTGGGTAGCCCAGTAAGAGCAGTGTTGAAAGACTGCTGCTTGTGCTGGGCATTACTCCCGAGTGTTGAAAGTGTTTGTCTAAGTCATTACAGAGAATTGGTTCTTCCCCCTTCTGTTCATGATAAGGCAGAGAAAAAGAGAGAGAGAGAGAGAGAGAGAGAGAGAGAAATAGCCCCTTCCCAAATATTTTTAATCAATTTTTCACCAGGAAGACTGCTTTTCCTCCTACAGATTCTTTCTCTCATGTGTCTAAATGATAAACATCATTATGCACTTAATCTGTGGAATTGATCTCTTGATCATTAGGGTAACTCCTATATTTTAAATTGAGTGTATAAAATGTTTGCTTTTCCTTGGCTTTGGTTCTCAGTTTGAGGGACTTAGAGGAAAGAAGACCTGGGAAACTGTTTCAGGAGTTCTGCATTTCCATAGATGCTACACTTACGTATGTAGAAATTATTATAGTGACTTGAATTGTTTTCGTAGTTTATGGAGCCTTGATCTGGTTCATGGCTAGTTAATCTAAAAAGCAAAGGGACCATCAATATGAGAAAGAAAAAGGTAATAAAAGGAAAGAGGAATTGTAACACAGCATTTAAAGAACAAGAGCTTGGTTTTTTGTTGGTTCACTGAGTGTGTAATATGTACCGTAAAACATACCTGCACGTAATAAAAATATTGGAGAACATTCTATAAGGAAGCTGTGAGAGAAATCCCAAATACCAGTGTAATAAAGAGGCTTGATTTTTCACCTTTTTTTCTTGGATTTCATGTAGTCACGTTTTACTCTAGAGCAGAAAGAATCCAGGGAGCGGAGCTAATGACAGGGTCAGAAACAAGATCTCTAGACAACTCAGGGTGGAAAATTGTAAAGGTGGAAGTCTGAGGATTCATAAAGGTCTCTGACCTACTGGAAAACAGTCCAAGAAGCTTTAAAGTGGTGAGAGAAAGATAAACAATGAATGAACAAATAAACCAGAAAAAGGAAAGAAATGAAGGTAGAAAGAAATTGAGGCTTGTGGTTGGGGGCCTTACTATACTCACGTCAGTATTTTTTCTGGGATTTCTTTGGTTTGCTTTTTACTAGACATTATGGAAAATTTCAATATTCATAAAAGAGCGAATAGTCTGGTGAAGCTCCATCACATAGAGAATTCTTAGTCACTCATGATACTAGGATCTTGGGAAAGTGAAATTCCCACTTAATCTAAAGCAATTATTCTATTTAGTTTCAACATCTCTTTATTAAACTGATTGTAGGTCCCTAATGACCTTCTGAGTGGGGACTGTAGAACACAGAGTGGAGAGGCTGTGGATGGCCTGGAAACATCCACAAACATGTGTTTATACCCTGGATAACCAGAAGTTGAAAGTGTGACTTTTGTGGTTTGTTTTGGGTT
>NW_012150618.1:1977689-1980859 GCF_000956105.1 Propithecus coquereli | reverse complement strand
GAAAAACAGTAGGGTCCTCTGAAAGCTTTTATTAGACACTCAGATTCCCATGGTGATTTGCCAGGTATAGCGCAATTCAAATAAAAATTTCATTCTCTTTGAAGACCACTTTTATGAACTATCATAGAGCACCTGCCTGGCACTGAATGAGTACCATAATACAGAGGGGAGAATCTTTTAGAAGTTTAGAATATACTACAAATAAAGAATATATAGAACACAGATTATGACATTTTTATATTCATGGTGTACTTCGAATATTGGAACTTTTGGCAACACTACTTGAAGCAATTAAAAGATTCAAAGCAATACCATTATGACAAAATTACTACTGTAATGTAACAATGTCTTGCAGGGTCTATAAGAAGAATCCTCAGGAATCACACTGTTTGATGTCTGACTAAGACTGTGCATCGCCCTTTGCTCTCTGACATGCTCACAGAGCAAAATTATTACATTGCAATGGACACATGACCTTGCTTTGGCACGGACTTGACATTTTACCAAGCTTCTTTCCTCTGACTTAGCAAGTTGCACTCCCTACACTCGAGGTCACCTACACCTCTGCACTCAGCATTTCTTTTGACAGACCTCACAATAGCCAAGAAGCACGAATAGCTACGCAGGGTTCCCAGTCAAGATGGTGTAGTGGTTTCAGACTCCCTCAGTCCCAAACATGTTGTAAGGATAAATAGAGTATAAAAAGAGGAAATCCAAAGGATTTACCAGCTGTATTATGAACTAAGAAGAACATCTCCATGCATGGAATCAGAGTGGGGAGCAGTGGTGAACACACAGGCCAGCTGGGCTCTGGTCCAGAAGCAGGTGGTGGCAGCCAGGAATTGGGCTCCTGCAAGGTAAAGGGGACTAAAAGTGCCCCTGCCAAGATAGGGCAGTGCTTCAAACGAGGGCCTGGGGAGCAGAGCCCTATATCCCCTCACTTTAAAGCAAAGGAAGCTGAGTATAGCAGCTGCTTACCTGCTGACTGCAACTATGCTTCATAAATGGCTGGAGGCCTAGAGAGAAAGGAAAACAAAACCACAACTCACAACTAGGAAGTGAATCAAACTGTTTGCTGCTTTGTAACCAGATGTGAAATACTCCCATTGTTCCCATAGGGTGGGAAGTACAAATAAGACCTGGTTCTGGATTAAAGGCCCAAGAATCCAGATGGTAGTAACCACAAAACCACTAGGGAGGCCTGAAGGAGGGAGGGAGAGGTGGGAGGCAGGAGAGAGAGAGAATGAATATGAATCTCCTATCCAAGATGAGTCTACAGACCAAACATTCTAAGGCACATGAAAAAATCTAATAACAAGAAAGGCAGGCAGCACGATCTACTATTGGAGCATGAACTCACTCCAGATGGCTTTAAGGAATAATCCGACAAAGTCTTTAAGTATGCCTAGGATGTTCGAAAGGATAAAAGAACAAATAACTTCCATTTTAAAAAAGCAGAAAATTATAAAACAAAAAGATACGAAACGAGTGTGAGGCTATTTTTGAAGGAATTAATTTAAATAAAAATATTGTCATTGAAATAAAAACTTAAGAAATGGAAGAAACTCTAAACTGAATAAAGTTAAAAGGAAGTTTGTGAATTAGAAAGTAGTAATGAGGAATTCACTAAGAATGCACATCAGGAAGAAAAGATAGATAGACAGACAGATAGATAGATAGAAGAGTTAAGAGATATGGGAAAAGATTGTATCATCCAATAGGAGATACAAAAAAAGAGAATGGAGAAATGGTGGAAAAGCAATATTTGAAACAATTAAAGGATAGAATATTCTAAAATTGGAGATGTGATTCTTCTGACTAAAAATACTGAACAGAATAAAAAAAATTAAATATACACTCAAATATTTTAGAGTGAAACCGCAGGGTATCAAGGAAAAGGAGGAAGAGCAGATGACCACTGAAGGAACCATAGTTAGGCTGAGATCAGACTTCTCATCAACAACATTGCATACCAGGTGGCAGTAGAATAATATTTTTAAAGTATTGAGAGAAAATAATTGTCAACCAAGAATTTTATATACAGCTGAACAATCGCACCACAGACCTTTTTCAGACACAGAATGATAGAGTTTACTACTTACCGACTTTCCTAAAAACACTATTCAAAGATGAACTGTGAGGGAAATTAAGGAAGGTGTAGGGTACAAGAAGCAACAGAGAACACAGCCATCGATTAAAATATGTTTGTAAAAGGAGTTAAATATTTACTGTTAAAAGTTGTTTGTATGTTAAAAAAAAAAAGATTAAAATTAGGCAACAGGCCGGGCGCGGTGGCTCACACCTGTAATCTTAGCACTCTGGGAGGCCGAGGTGGGCGGATTGTTTGAGCTCAGGAGTTCGAAACCAGCCTGAGCAAGAGCGAGACCCCGTCTCTACTAAAATTAGAAAGAAATTAATTGGACAACTAAAAATATGGACTGTAGAACACAGAGTGGAGAGGCTGTGGATGGCCTGGAAACATCCACAAACATGTGTTTATACCCTGGATAACCAGAAGTTGAAAGTGTGACTTTTGTGGTTTGTTTTGGGTTCTTAAGCCAAAACTATTAGACTATTGGATATGAAAGAAAGAAAAAGGAATTCGGAACCTCTTCAGCTAGGAAGGCAAAATCGTCAGAATGCTATGAGGCTAAGACAGTTTCTGTGGCTTTTAGAAACTTGTGTGGCCCAAAGGGGTCATAAATAACATTTATGGTATAAAAACCCTTAAAGAACACTCTTGGTTTCCCAGGAATTTCTGCCATTCTTACAGTCACAAAGCTTCCTGTTGGTTGGGAGGATCTGTTTGAGCTTGAGTTTTCTGGTCAGTCCTGCCTGCAGGAAATACTAAACTGTGTTGAGATTTGGCCTACCCCTTGGGCTTCTTTTAACAGGTGAAATGAACAGGTTTGAGGGGAATGATTCTTTTCTCTTTGCTTCTTAATTTAAGTAAAATCTGCAGTGGTCCTTCTAATCTTTGTCTTACGTTTCATAAGCACTTTTTTCCTTCTGGTATTTACATAGAAAGCAGAAAAAAGTTAAAATATATTTCCATGGTTATATTGAGAATAGTAAAATTGTAAACCCCGTAGGATGCGCTGGCAAGCCATTCAAATGATATCACACTGCCACTCCTACAGAAAGCGCACAGAATGGTCTGTCCATTTTCC
>NW_012150618.1:1928302-1975156 GCF_000956105.1 Propithecus coquereli | reverse complement strand
GAGTGAATTTTTAAAAATTCATGCCCTTCCTCAGAACCTCTCAGTAGTAAAAGTATTTTAAGTTCCTTTGTTATTATTTTTATTTTTTTAAGCTGTCAGGACCGTATGTCTGAAAAAAATTCTTAGAATGTTAAAAAGCGTAATGGCAGTCAATGACAAGAATAGAAATGTAACCTTTAGATTCTAAAGCAGTGGCGGACAGGAAGCGGGTATGATTTAAAACTTTCTTAAACCAACAGAAGAAATGAAGAGAAAAAAGAGGCAGAAAAAAAAGAATAGCAAACCAACAAACAAAAAACCCCCCGTAAAATAAGATGCAGAAATAAATCCAAGTATTTCCATCATCTCAGTAAAAGTAAATGATTAAACTCTTCTACTAAAAACAGAGAGGTTCATTTATTGAAAATAGAGGCTGAAAAATAATGGGATGGGGGAAAGTCACCATTTAAAAACTAAAAGGAAGTATAGGAATAGTAATATGACATGTTTTAATATAAGACAAAGCATTAATAAAAAGGAACATCACATAAAAATAGAGAACCAACTACTAAGAAGATATTCTGTATAAATATTAGCATGGTTATGTATTATAAACTATAAATAAAAAAAGACCTACACAATTATTTGTTGGCTGCTTGAAGCCAGGAAGCTTAATATGATGCCTACGTATAGTAGATGCCTTAATTCATGATATAATTAAAGCATCTTGGCATTAGTTTGGTGAAGATTTCAGCTTGAATTGTTTAAACACAATGAGCAAATAATTTTGAGCAACCCCAAATTAAGTATCTCTGAAATAAAATTGCATTAGGCCATATTATGGCATCATAGATGTAAACCATATTAGAAAATTCTGGTTGAAAATGTAAAGTTAGAAGAATCCTAGTTTCTCTTGTGTTTCATTTCTAATAAATGGCATTAAAGATATAATAGCCCTTTTCCACTTCTTTTTTCCTCAGCATTCCTTCAACTAATCACTAAATTCAGTGCTTATAATTTATGATTATATAAAACTTACACCCAAAAATTTTTGCCAAAGACGTTAATGTTATTTTGATGTCCAACTTGGTACAAAATGTAGGACACTCAGTAGTTTTGTAAGTAACTCCCACTGGGGCTAACCTCTGCTTAAAGACATTCTTTGTACTAATGTTCCAGACATTGTATGTAGAAGGAAGGTGATTGTTAGCCAAAAACGCTATAATTATGAGAACTAGTGACTGATAATGTATTCCACTTTTACCTTTGAAAATGTTTGTACAAAAATGGGTTGGGCCCAGAGGTTTTAGACTAGAATCTGTAGACATTTATCCACCTAATAAAATAACCACACAACCTGGCACAGTTCTGCATACTTGGCAGCTCTTCCTGCCCTGGGGCCTGGAGTAGCACCGGTTCTGCAGGTGTGGCTTTCAGAAAGTTCAGAGAGTTGAAGGAGGGAAGCCGTCCCAGCACCCACCTGTGCGCAGTGCTCCTTCCTGAAGGCTCGGCTGGTGTCCTGGCTCTTTACAGACTCACAGGGCCTCTATTCATTCACGATGGATGCCGACAACTAAAACAATCAAGGAATTGACATGTTCTGCTGGAAATGCTTGATATTGACACTGCAGACCAAAATCACAATAACTTAAATTCCTTTTTAATAAACGATGCCACTTGTTTAAAAGATACTTTTGGCACTTAGAAAATAGATGCTACATAGCATTTAACATTGTACACATACAAAACCTACTCTTCCCCTTGTTAATGACGGTTTGATGGCCCCTCTTTCCTTGAAGGGCAGGTGGCCAGCAGAATAGAACTGTCACCACCCTGGACCCCAGGAAGGACAGGAAGAGGAAAAAGCTTTTCTCACATTGTTTTTTCCACGAGGTGCTCTTTACCTGTGGGAGCCGGCAGTTGTGACCCAGTTGTTGAGATCCGACTTCCTGGGCCCTGCAATCAGAATCACCTGCTTCTCTAGGGCAAGGGGAGGAGCAGTGTGATGGGGTGGAGCGTGACAGCCTGACGTGCACGAGGGGGCAGGCAGAGCTCGGAATGGCAGTGAGCAGGTTGAAGCAGAAGGGACGAGATGAGGTGCCAGTGGTGCCGCAGAGGATGGCCCGGAGCCCAGGAGCAGGCAATATCAAATCCTGCTCAGAACTGGTCCCGGAGACTGACTTGATATTCAGGAGCGAGACTGTTCCCTGGGAGGGGTACCTAGCAAAAGCAAATCAGAGCACCCTCCTCTAGAACCTAGATGAGCCAGGGGTACTGAGCAAGCTGCCAGGACAGAGGCTCAGACACAGGCAGCGAAATATGGCTTCGGTTACCAGCAGTGGGGAGGCAAGTGGGCCCCAAACTTGGAAACAAGGCAGAAGCGCAATCGGCAGAACTGGGGCACGGGACCAGGTGCGAGCCGATCCAATGTCCTGAGCCTCAGCGTGCTGGCCTAGAGCAATGCGTCTCAGCTGTAAAACCTTTACAGCAAATGAAGTCCTACAGAAAACCCAGTACCTAAACCCCGGTGAAGCAGAGCTCTTCTGGTGAGGGTACGGCAAGGGGTCCTGGAGCCCTGCCCATCTACTTCCCACCCACGTGGTTCTACTGTGTACCTGGACTTTTCCTTTTACTGGAACTCCTGACATCCGTCTTTCCTGGGCCTAGTATTGACCACAGAATTGGAGAGTGTTGAGTGGCCCTGGCTGTCAAGAAAGGAAGGTTCCAAAAGCTGGAGAATTCAGGATCTGACAGCAAGTTCAAAGTGACCCCTGGGAGCTGAGAGGGCAAAGAACACACGACTTGAGCAGTGTGATTTGTGGCACCCTCGGCAGCCATATTCTCCTGGTTTAGATAACCCCCCGCCTCTCACCGAGCTGACCCTGAACTTTGCTCAGTCAGTAAAGTAAGTGAAGTCTTCAGGTACTTCTCATTCGTGCCACAAGCTTTCACTGGATAAAGTGGTGGATGCGCAATAAAGGTTAGTCCCTCTCCCCCTCTCCTTCTCCCTCTCTCCTCCACCACTAGAACCTCATTTCCTGGGATTAAGGGATATTTCTGGGAAGTACATTGAGCTTGATCTCTTATTTATTCCTGTGTGCGCATCAATTTATGGGATCATTTCCAGATACCTAGCTGAGAGCTATTTCTGATGGGTAGGAGCTGGGGAAGGGGCCAGAGAGAGCATGAGAGCCCCAGATGCCTGTGGGACGTGCACAGCCCCCAGCAGAACAGGGACGTGTTCCCACTGACAAGGTTCCCACGGGCACAATCACACGAGGGAAGTGGCACATTGGAAGAGAGAGGAGAGCAGGCCTGAGGGTGGCTGCGATCCTCACGCCCTTGGGTTGGGCCTGGCTGAACCTGGCCTGAAGAGGGTGGCCTCGAGGGGATCCCTGCTGCGGCCCATGATCCCTTGTGACCAACTGGCAACAGCTGGCCAGGACCACCGCCTGCGGGCCACTCCCAGGGAGCATTGCTTGCGCTCATCCCACACCATAAACATCGAACAATCCTCCATCTCTCGTCTTTCCCACGCGCCATAACTACGGAGTCAGCACCGTCTGTTGTGACACAGTTTGCTCGTTTATCGCCTTCTGTCTTTAGTCGCCCTTTTGAGTATTATCCTGCAGCTTTTTCTGAATGATTGTTAGGAACTTCAAGTCCCAGCGGAGGGAATGAATGATGGATTCCTCTTAACTGGGTTCTATCACAAAATGATGGCTGACTGGGTGCATTCAACTGGTGCTCTTTAAGCATTCTACAGAGTGGTCAAGATGGCTTTCCAGGCTTCACATTTGAGACAGGAAGGTTTTTCTTGGCTGTCGGACAGAGATGCCGATCCGTCCCCAGCCCTAAGGAGCAGAAGAGCCTGAAAGGCTCAGAGGCCAAGTGCTTCCTCACTGTCCTCTTACATTTTTTATTTCCCTTTCTAACGTGCAGTGAGAACCCAGAGCATTTACTCAGTCTGTGTCTTCCTGTGTTGCCCTTACTCATAAACTTCTGTTTAAATTTGCCTCCTGGCTCTGTTAGGAGATGAACTGTTGATGCAGTAAGGTTCCTGCTGGTCTAGGGTGCCTTGCTGCGCAGTCCCTGAGTTGGTTATTTAATGAGAAGAGATTTTCCTGCTGATTTGCCATAGCCTTGATCGAGAAAAAGAGAAATCTCCCACAAAGGCAGGACGCTATGCTGCAAAAAACAAAGCATGTTTAATATTTATAGACATTTTAACATGTAAAAATGTTGCATTAATATTTGAGTCAAAACATAAGATACTATTATATCTTGAAGTAACGGGGGTTTGAAATGATTATTTCTAAGGTCTTAGATGTTTGCTGTTGAGCTTTCTGTGGCATCAATTTCTTTTCCGTTTCTTCATCTGTACATTATTAATGGGAGGAGAACTCTCCCTTGCTGAACAGCGTTCAGTTTAAGAGGGCAAATGGACCACAGCATTTAACGCTCTTCCAAGACCCCGTTAAGATGATGATAAGGAAATGTTAAAGGGTCAGACACAACAGTGAGGAGAACAAAAAGATTGAAACCGTGAACAAATACTTGGGACAGGGAATATGATGTTGATAACTGACAAAGAGAAGCCAGGAAGCCGCAGCCTGGAGTGCATTTGGAGGAGAAAATATAGCTGAATAAGAATTGGGTCTGCCTGATCCCGGGTGGGCTTGTTTGGAAAAGCCAGTCATGATGCAGGGCAGGTGTGAGGCGAGAGGCTGCCAGCAGAGGGTGTCACCTGAAATCTCCAGGTGGAGGAGAAGCCGTTAAACTTAGCCCAAGCCTACCTGGGAAACCCCAGCAGCCAGCAGCTGTCTCCAAGATGAAAAATTGGTTCTTTCCCCCAAAATATGAATGTCTGCAGAGAAAAGATCTCCCAGTCTGGGCATTAAGTAATCACCAGCAGGATAGTGAAGCCCTCCAGTTGACAAACCCTGCTGAAGTCAGCAGAGCCCCCCATCAGTTTCTATTGACTCATTAAATGAATGAGCAATAGAATGGACAAGCAGAGATCTGTGGATATTTGAAGAAAGACTACAGCTTAAAAGAGAGGGGCTAAAATAAGCAAACGGAGACAATAATCCTAGGAAAACAAGTTCCAGGAGAATGAAGAAAGTTTTAAGAGAGAACTTAGTTTCCTCAGAGAGATCGGAGAAAATACTACATCCATAAAAAGAGCAGGATGCCATAAAAAGGAAATCGGCATGTTATCAAGAAAGAATTCTTAGACATTAAAATATGGTAGTCACAATAAAAACTTCAATAGAAGGATATGGGAGATAAAATAAGTCTCTTAGAGGAAGAGCAAAAGGACACAGAGTAAGAAAAGATGAAAAAATAAGAATCGTAAAAGATCAATCAAGGTTCAACATCAAACTACAAAGAAATCTAGAATTAAAGACTAGAGAAGACAAAAGAGAGAATATTGTTTAAGCACACATACATAATACAAAACAAAACAATATTTCAAGCCTGAAAAACATGAGGCTCCAGATTAAAAGGACCTACTAAGTGTTCATCACAGTGCTTGGCCCACCATAGTGAAATTTCAGAATACCAAGGTTAAAGAGAAATTTTAAAGCACATGCACACACACACAGTATTGAGAATATTACTGGCAACAAATTCCTAACCACCAACATTGTAAGCTAGAAAACAGCAGAGCAAAAAGTTACTTGAGGAGGTGCTCCAGCAAAACAGGGGAGAAAAATCAAGCAATAGGAAGACGTAGACTCCAATTAAAGGGGATTCTTACCTCAGGGAATACAACTGAGAGGCAGAGAGGGTAGAAGAAGAGACAGTTACTTTTCATTATGAACTCTTTATAACATTTGCTGTTGAGTTTTTTTTTTTTTGACATGTACTTGTATTACCTTGACAAAAATTTTTGAATTTTTTTCAAGTAGCACATATACATTAAATAAGATTTTTGAGACTAAAAAAAAAGTATCCATAATTCCACCATCTCAAACTCAGCCATTGTTAAAATTTTTGGTCTGTTTTCTTCTAGTCTGTTTGTAAAACATAGTTTTTTTAAAAACCCAATAGGGTTGTAGTCATATTGTATACATAATTTTACCCTGATTTTCTCATGTAAGCATTTTTCTTATACGTATTCTTTTTAAACACTTTAATGACTGCAATTATTTACAGTGAAATAGATTACAGTTTACCTAATCTCTATAATTGAATTGCTTATAATTTTAAGTTTAAACAATACTATGATACATATTTTGCTATGAAAATAAAAATAGCCCTTGTCTGTTAGCCAGCTCGTCTCCATCTGGATGTTGTTATTTTTATTTGGTGAAGCTCCCCAAGTTTACCAGGCTGTCTGTGAAATCACTGTAGTTGTGGTCTCCACATCCCTGAAAAGCACCAACCCCCTTGACCGCGAAGACCTTGTTTTAGTAACACTGTGTTTAAACAAAAGAAGCGCAAGGATGTTTCTGGAGGGCAACATTTACAGCTTGCACAGGATCCTACCACAGGCGTGTCAGATGCTCAGTATGCTTTGCTGTCGTTGACTGAAAAGGGCCTACTGACATCTAATGAAGACTGAACCAGATACCAGATTGGTCCTCTTCTTATAATTTAACGTTTCAGGATAAATCTGTGGCTACTTCTTTTTCTTTAGTGTCATGCAACAGAAACTTGAAATTCACACTCTTGGAGTCCCAGTGAAGGACTTCAAAAAATGTTTGGTCTCTTGTGTCTGTAAGTGTTTCCATTTCAGGATTTAAGAGCTCCATAGGACTAGAACACCCCCCACCCCACCCCGACCCTGTAAATGAGGGTATTAGCAAAAACAGATGTGGACTCATCCAGAAACTCCTTATCTGCCAACCCAATATCAGACACACAGCATAAACTCAGAAGTGGTGTAGAGGACCCAAAGCCACCAAAACATATTCCACAGATATCCGCCATCTGACATCACATGCTATGCTCACAACAGGGAGAGCAGAGTGCTGCGGCACTTCCCAGGGGGCTGTATTGAGAATTCTGAAGGACACGTCCCATCTCAACTAGAAAGAGTGTGTCCTCAAGGACTCAAGCTGGACATGAGCATTGAATGGGAGAACGGTGGTGTCTGGCCACCTGCCACTTTCAAGTCCATTAAGGCTCACTAAAAAATCTTGCTTGACTCTTCTGGTTCTGGCTCAGAATTTTTTGCAAGGCTTAAAAAAGGCTTATAGGGAAGAGTGTGTGATGCAAAGATAGTTAGCTTAGACCACATCCATTCCATTTATCTCACTTGTCTAGCCCATTAAGTTGTGCTCTGCTTACCTTGGTCCACCTGTGGGTGGAGGATTCAAGTACTGCCTTGATGGGGAATGACACTCAGTCCATCTAGTCTCTCCCACTTCTAACTTAGCCTTGCTGGACCGTCCCAGCCAGCACAAGAAACTGTCCTTTTCCCTAGTATCTGTATTCTTAGAGTGTGAAGATTGGTTCCCAAATCAATTTTAAATCCACATTGAAAAAGACCTTTTTATATCGTAGTGTTACATTGTTTCATGAGCAGAGTAAGATGAGCTAAATAAGCCAAAAGTTCCACAGTGGTGTATTTTGCATAATACCATTTACTTTTCCAACAAATTGTGTTGTTTTGATCTAAAATAGGACATTTCATATTTCCATATTTTTCTTTCTGTTTTCTGAGTTAGCTGAAATCACTATTTTAAAAGCTATTGGGGTCTCTCTTCATTCATGGAGACCCACCCGTTCCTCTCTGTGGAACGTATTTTCACTTCGTTTCACTTTCTTCTTTCTTCCTGCTTTTCTGCAATGAAGGCTGCCCGTGTGGGAATCCTTCCTGTCTGCGTTCACTCCGTTGCACCGACGCTGCTTGCGGTTCTTCCAGACGGGAAGCCAAAGAATCAGGACAAACATTTCTCTTTCAAAAACCAACTCTGACATTTTGGTGCTGAAACCCAGGAGAAATAGGCACATTTCTCTCTCTCACTGTTTTTGCTTCCCTCTTGCAGCTTCCCTCGCATGCCCTGCCCCCCACCCCTTCGTCTCCGCTGCACCTGCCCAGGCCGGCCAAACTCCCTCCCCGCCTGTGCACCAGCTTCCTCTCTGGGGGGCTGCTAGTGTCAGAAGGCATCAAAAAAAATAATAAAATAATAAAATAAAATAAAATAAAAGCTATTGGAATAACGAGGAACAGTGTTTTTAACTGTAAGCCAAAGAAAAAAGGAATTGAAATGTTAACGGTATAATAAAGATGACATCATCTTCAGAGCTGAGTGGCACGTAAAATAGTTGGCATACATGATTTGTAATCTTAGTATAGGGTCTGTGAGGCAAGTATTATCGTCCCCATTTCACAGAAGAGGAAATTGAGCTTCTGAGAAGTGGACATTTGCCAAGGACTCCACAACTAGCAGGTAGTACAGCCTCCCCCTCTGAGTTTCATGAAAGGTGAAAAATTTTAAATGATAAATGCAGAGTGAAAGCCTTTTATTAACTTACACATTTTGGAATCAAAGAAATTACCACCTTTTCTAGGTCTTCAGATTACAAAACTATTCTTAAAATTTGGTTACTTTAGGGAACCAGGTACATCCATCCAAAGTTTCTTAGACTGAGATTATGCGGCTCAGCCCCATGTTACACAGATGGGGAAACTGAGGCTCAGGGATGGCATGATTTAGCTAAGGATGCCCCAGATAATTAGTTGCAGAGCTGAGACCAGAACCTGAAACTCCTTTTTCTCATTCAGGGACTTTTGCACGTGGCCTCTTAAGGAATATGCTGTGGAAGCATCTGGAAATCCTGCCTTCTACAGCCAGAGGCCACATGGACAGAGCTGTAAAAATACATCAATAAGTCTTTTTTCAACTGAGCATTTTTAAGACATGGCTGTATTATAAAATATCCTGTATCATAAAAGGATAAATAAAATATGAATAGTCTCTATTCATATTTTATTCACCTTTTGTGATAAAATTAACTCCACCTAGGATTTCAATTCTTCTACCCTTTCCAAAATTAAAACTAGACATCGAAGAGAGGCGGCAATTGTCGAGTTCTTGATCTGCAGAAAAATAAAGAAGCAGTTTCCTGTCTGAGACAGAAGCAGGTGAGAGGCCTGCAGGGACCTGACAACGCAGGGGGAGGAGGAGGAGGCCAGGGCTGGTGAAGGTCCGCCCTGGGGGGAGGGGCAGGGAGTGTCCAGGGCCCCGGTGTGGGATGCAGGGCCTGATCTCCGGAGCAAGCCCCAACATGGGTGAAACAAGTGTTGATACAGGGAGGGGCCCCTGCCAGGCGGGGTGGGAAGGTCCTTTTGGGATGCCAAGTGGCACTCGGTCCAGCTTGGAAGTCCTTTTGTGGGCACCATTATGAAGTCCGTCCACTTCTAACGGAACCCTGAGATCCCACCCTAAGGACTAAGACTGGTCAGAGTACCATGTCCAGGCTGGTAGATGAAGTGCGGGGCAGGGCACCCCTCCTGGAGACATGCAGGGTTCCAGCCACAGTGAAGAGAGTGTGCAGTGCTGGGCACCACAGCCCTTGTCCCCGGGACCCCACGCGCTGAATATGGCTGGCAGTGGATGGCCAGCGAGAAAGGGAGCCCACTCCCCTTCCTGGATCTGAGTGACCCCGACCTTGTGGCTGGAGTGTGCTAACTCTTCCCACCAGGAACCTGGGCCTGCTATTGGGCCGAAGGAAAGTCCTGGCAAGGGAGAGGAAGAGCGAAGGCAAGCAGTTACCTACTGCACAGAGGGCTCATGAAGAATGACCGTCTTCTCAGACTCTCCAGAGGTTCTCCTTTAACATGCAGATTCCTGGACTTGTATATAAGATGTCCTGGAAGTAGGGCCGGGGAGGTCACACTTTTTAATTAAGTGCCCCACCTGATTGTTACTCCTGCTGCACTGTCAGTGAGAGTCCCCCAAGGTGTTTGAACAGGGGAGTGACACGGATGAATTTGTCCTTCAGATAAGTTACTGGGGCAGCCATGAGGAGGGTGCACTCAGGGAGGAGAGGTGGAAGGAAGAGGTTGGAGCTGCTGCGACCAACCTGTGGGGCAAAGGGGAGCTGTGGTGTGGAATGGGTAGGAAAGGCAGGTCAGGAGCCGGGTGGAGGGGGTCAGGTTGCAGGGCAGGCAACTGAGTGGACGTGGAGAGGGTGAGGGAGGACTCCAGAAGGCCCCCAGGAGCTGGCTGCAGTGAGTGGGGCTTCCTGTGAGCCCAGCAGGCCCTTTAGAACTCAAAGGCGAGTGTCACTCATCATAGTTCATCCTGTGAAAACGGTACGAGAGCAAGTCAGTAAAAGATCATTTCACTATAAGATCCAAGATCCAAATAGAAGAAGAAAAGACCACAAAGAAAACCTAGGGGGACTGAGTGGATGCATTTTAAAACAGTTCAGTTTAGAATACATTTCAGCACAAATGAACTCATTTTTTTTGTAATGTTGGCAATTAAAAGGATTTCACAGTTATCTGGAATGCTCGCTCAGAGAGTCTATCTCATTTCCCTAATAATGTGAGAATCCGAGCAGCGTGGGCATTGCAGAGGTGCACATGGTGGATGCCGAGATCCAGGGACCAGATGAGCAAGTCGTAGATCAAAAGCTGGCAAGCAGGGTGGCTTGGCTAAGGGCATCGCTGTGATGACAATCTTAGAGAAAGTTTGAAATAAATACTAAAGTATTTCTTTAAAGCAAACTTACATTAGATGCACTACATGGAAGGAAAAAATGAAGTTGCATAAGCATTTTAAAAAATATATGTCCTAAGAGAACTTTGGTGTTAAAAGGTGATTGTAAATCGACACGGAGTAATGAAGCCTTACACCAAAAGATGAACTCATCACCACTGGGGGAACCTGAGGGTCCCCGGACGCTGAAAGGCACCTGTCAGACCAGGACACTCTAAGTGCAGCTGTGTTGAGACTCGTCCCATTCAGTTTCCCAGGAAGCTGAAATGTCACTTGCTGAAGGTCCCGGCCCGGGTAAGAGTGGACCATGCCAGTGGCCAGGAGCAGTTTCCCGAAGGCCCTGCTTACTGTGGCTGTAGCTAAGCAGCTGGCGGCTCAATGCCTGGGGCTTCACAGCTCATTTCTGCTTCCGCTGGATCTTCCGGCCCAGTCATCTTTTATTTATGTCCTCCGATAGCATTTCCGTAGCATGGCTTGTGATGAACACCATTCATCAACCTAATGGGCTCACGTGGAACTCTGAAATCCCCTGGGATCTGCCTTGCTCTAAGAAAAGGATTGTTAACTGTACTTTTTAAACTAGGAATTTATGTCTTCCCATAAACTGACCTTGTGAGGTTATTTGTGGATTCCAATTAAAAAAAAAAAGTGGCTTTCTTAGGTCTTAGTGCTTCATCAGCCCTCCCCCCACCAACCAGCCGGTGTCCTCTGCCCACTGCTGTGAGCCTCCGGCTGGGGCTGCTGGAGACGGAATCATGGCAGGGCCAGCAGGCGGAAGAGGCGTCTGCTTCCTTTCTTGCTCCCGGGGCTGTGTGTCTTGGCTCTCTCCTTCTGCCATTTATCCACTCATTCATTCAATATTTACTGCACCCTGCTTTTTCCAGGCAGGGTGCTAAGCGCCAGAGATGCAGTGAACAGTCTGTGCTCTCATGGACGTACAACCTGAACAAACAAGGGTGCAAGGACTTGTGCAAAGGCAACTCCGGAGAAGCAGCAGGTGCTGCGAGAATCTCTGTGGGGGGCTCTGGCAGTCTTTGCTCCCCTGCCCCTCCTGTTAATGCAGGACTCTGGGGGACTGAGTGCATATGTGACAGACCACAGGATGCCTGTGTCCCAGCACCATCACTTGACTGTGCCTGTCAGTGCGTGACCTCAGCAGATGGACACTGCCCTGGCCAGAGTAGCCCTGCACTCTGCTTCTCACCCAGCTCCTGGCTCCTTCCCACTAACTGCCGCTGCAGGGGGAGGCCACGGGTTACGGGGTCCCTGGGACCAAAGGCTCAGGTCCCTGGAAGGAGGAGGACTACCAGAGGAGACACAGTGTGAGTGTGAGGGAGGAGGGGGACTGAGAGCATCCCCATGGAGAAGCCAGACACCCTCCCACACAGGCTGTGATTTGTTTCACAGTGTGTATATCTCCTTATAGTTTTCCCATGAAGAAAGCAAAACACATTCATTATAATAAAAGCTAACATTTCAAAAATGAATAAAGTAAAAGTTCAGTGTATTCCCATCTTCCTTCATGCCTGCCACCAGAAATAAGCACTTTTCATATTATAGTTTGGTGTGCCTTCTTCCAGATATTTTAGAATTTATATAAATATATGTGTTTATTTTTATATTATCCTACATATTCATATTGTCCTGTAGTCTACTTGTTTTCATTTGAAAATTTAACAAGGACGCTTTTCAGGATGGTGCTTTGAGATGCTCCTTATCCTTTGCAGGTATCCAGTATTTCACTGCATGAACGTAACGTAACTTCTCTTGAAAACGATCCCCCATTAATGAACATCTAAGTTCTACCATATTTTGTTGTAATAAATCTTGCAGCAATGAATATCCCTATCATACATCTCTCTGTGTCAGATTCTTCTTAGAAAGGTATTTTGGGTCTAACATCATGCATTTTTAATGGGTTTTCATACACAATGAGATGCTCTTAACCACTTTTCACTTAACCGCGTGGCTGGGTGGGCTGATGTGCCTCACTCTGCCTGCTTCTCATATATTCCTGTCTGGAAATACATGGTGCACTTCTGCTGCCCACGGTAAACTGAGGTGATTGAATACATTCAAGTGTGTTTGTTGCCGACTCTGTTTATTTCAGTTGGATTTCTTGTTGTCATTGAATAATTTATTTAACTAGTATATAAGTCAAAGAAATATGAGGAGATTGTTGTTAAAAGAAAGGATTGTTGTTTAAAAAAAGTGTAACTTATACTTTTTCCCGTTCCCAACTCAAACTAAAAAACTTTTAATAGCTAACCACCTACCTCCATCATATTAGATGTGGTGGCTTCGACCAATCATAAACTCAGTCCATCACCATGTTTGGGAGTTGTATCCACTCTTAACCTGCCTTGCTGATACTGTCTCTGGAAAAACATCCCACAGCTGTTTGGTTTGTTTGTAACTTGGGTGATCTTTTCTCCTTAGAAATACCTGAGACTAGGCATATCTTATTGAGGGTATCCAATGATAAAAGTTGGTTTTGAGCCCTTCTCCTCACCCCACTGAGCCATTTCAAGCTCCTGCAATGCTAACAGAAACACCATGTTTAACCTCACATAAGGGAAACAGAAAATGTGGAAGCTGCAGCTGTTGCCTTTGAAAGTGAGAGGATGTCTATATGTAAACACCCTGTCACTTTGTAACCTCACGTAATATTATAAATGATTTTACAGCCCCTCTAAAATGTACAACCCTTTATGAGACTATTGTGGGTGATTAATTGTTTGTTGGACACATGGATACACAGGAAAACACATTTCTACAGGGTTGGCCATCCAGGTGTCTGATTAAGTCAGAATTAGTTAAGAATGAAGGCATAGTGAATTCAATCAACAAACATTTATTGAGTGCCAACTGTATACCTACCAGTTGGCTGGCAACTGCTGGGGCCACCACAAAACACAACGGGTACAACTGCTCTAAAGATGCTGGGGACCCAGCTAAAGTCTTCAAGCCACTGGGAAGTGCAGAGATGCAGTTCACTCAGCAGAGCAATCACTCCCTGAAATGGCCGGGCGAGGTGTGTGCGTGGCCAGTGGGGCGGGATGTTGGGAGGCAAAAAGAAAGTGTTCTCATGAAATCTGTGAGTTCTCTACATCTTCTCAAGGCTTGCCCATGTAACTTAAGCATTAATTTTACTTAAACCGTGTGGCATTGGACAGAGCGCTGCAGAGACGACGCGACATCTCGCTGCTGTGCTTTCTCTTCCAGGATATCAACGAGTGCATTCTCGAAAACTACCCCGAGTGTTCCAACCCCAGGTTATTTTACATCATTCCGTATTTTTGTGGACAGCATCCCAGATGCAGGTAAAGACGAAAACAGGTTCATGGCTTGTGCACGTGCACAAGAGCAGAAAACCCACCAGACTGGCACTGTGGGAATCTTTTGTATCCCTGGTCTCTCAGCCTTCTGGAATTCAGCTTATATGTACTATTAATCTTTAAAGATACCATTTGAGACTCTGAATGTTTTATAAATAATGAAATTTAAAAATCAGGGTCTGACAGAGCCCTCGGGGGACCACTCTATAAAGCTGGGTAACTGGAACCAAACCCTTGTTTATATGTAAAACAGCTGTCACTATAGAGCCAAGAGTTGGTGTAGACCAGGTCCACATACACGGCCTGCTCCTCCCTGGTGTCTGTACTTAACCAGCAACCGTCCCTGCCCTGGTGGCATGTCTGCTTGGGTCTGAAACACTGGACATTCACACCCGCAATTGGATAATTTCTTTCTCATGAGACATCCTTAGTAGACAGAGAGGAAGGTGCTTTCTAGTGATCACCTGTCAACCTTTCTAGCCTAGCAAAGAAATGGCAGCCACATGAAGGATTTTCTTTGCTTGATGGACAATAAACCCTGTTACCAGAAGTGACTTTATGGCCCAAAGGAAACATCGATTAAAGGGTCCTTGTGTTTCTGAAGAGGCCAAAGGAGCCTGCTCCTTCTGAATGGCAAGGCCTTCATTGCACTTCTGCTTACGCTGCGATTTCCAGTTCGTTGTTGTTGTTGATATTGCTGTTTTGTTTAGTTTACCATAACACGAGAGTTTGCTTATGGTCCAAATTCTGGGACTAAGAGTGTCAGTTTTCTGCTTCATCAACTTCCTGAGTTTAGGTGGCCTCTGCCTGCCCCCCACACACCTGACCTTTGCCCTAATAATAAATACCTCCTGGTTCATGTTTAATGCTTCAGATACTGGGAAGATTTGAGGCCAGGTGACTCACTTTCTGATCGCGATGAAGATATTCATTCTAAGAAACATAATTTTAACTCCCTAAAATATTTTTGTTATTTTTTAAATGTTATTTAAAATATTTAAAATATTATTTTATTATTTTTTAAGTTGCATATTTCCTAATCTGGGAGAGATTACTCACGACTCCTTGTCTTGATACACACAAAATGACCTTCAAAACTCTTTCAGAATGTCACCTTGTTCAACCTTTACAGCAACACTTGAGCTAGATAAGGGCTGTTATTACCATTTTTCAAAAGAGAATCCTGGCTTGCCCCATGTCCCCCAAACGGTAATGACAGCCAGGCTGGAGCCCAACTCCTGGGTTCTTCTCACTTATCTAAGTGTCAGTTCAGAGATCTGGCCCACAAATGAGATTAGGCTGTTTTCCCTCTGTGATTTAAAACAAAACAAAACAAAGATTTCTCTCTAAACTCTTTAACAACATAAGTTGATTAGCTGGCATGACCTGACACCTATTTTGATTTCTACATAAATACTGTGTTGGTAAATTTCGTATTTCAAAATGTCTAACTTCATTTAATTGGTTCAGTGTGGTCCTCCTATTAAAAAGTATTCTAATCCCCCTTGGTCAGTGTGTGTTAGCACCTCACTGCCTGTGTCTGTATCCGTCTTCCCACAAACGCTTAGGCAGGGCCCCCTGGGTTCAAGCCCCTGGGCTGGACTTTATGCACAGATGAAAGTGACAGAGGAGGGGACAGTGAGCAGGGCAGGGGACACCAGCTGGAAAGACGGAAAGGGATTTGGATAGGGCTGCATCTGGGCTGGTCCTCGAAGGAAACAGGATTTGGACTTATGCAAATGGGGGCAGGGTAGAAGGGATGAACTTTCAGTATGTTGTTGCTGCATTTCAAAAATGGATCTCTGATTTAAAAATAATTTTTATATCCATAAAGGGAGCCTGGTGAGTGGGCCCTTGAAAGAGCAAAGCTGAACGTGAATGAAAACTTCCTGCTCGTGGGGATTCTCGAAGAGTTGGAAGATGTGCTGCTTTTACTGGAAAGATTTTTACCTCATTACTTCAAGGGCGTGCTCAGTATCTACAAAGACCCAGGTAAGTCCATCTGTAAGCAAGCTCTTCTCCACGAGAGGTCTGTTTCAAGGGGGACTCACCTTGAAAAGGCCTCAGGAAATAAGAGAGTGAAATGATGATCTCTTCTGCTAATGAAGGGCAGCTCCCCTGCCTTGCAAAGAAAGGTTAGAACCACAAGTTGCAGATTCCAAAACCATGAGCTTCAGGTCCAAACGTAAAATCACCATGTTCTAAAGGCTTGATGGCTCCATTTCTTGTCCCCGTGGAAACTAGAATTGGCAACCTCCTCCATCAGCCTTGTCCTGAGCGTGTTGCTAGGATGAACAAACAAATCTGCAGCGTGCACACCTGGAGTCCATTGGTGGAAACAGGCGTAAGTACGGAAGAGCCATCCTTGTGATGAATTATCTCTGGCCCGACTTCCATTTGACAAAAGCGCTCTAGCGTATAAAATCCTGGCAATAGAACAGATAGAGCAGCAAATTGAAAATACAATTATGATTTTATTCTAACAAACCAAGTGGTCTTCAAATAGAAGCAAGAAATAGGATGTGGCAAGGCAATTACGAGGGTTGCCCATAATATCGTTGTAAATATAATTACTTTCCAAATCCATCATTTATTTTCTTTCTCATTATTATTTTATCGGGAGAGAAAGACAAATGACATTGTTTGTTTCTTTCCCATTCTCCTTAATCTACTGCTGCCACAACAAGCCTTGCATACTCGTTCACCGATGATGGCGTTCTGCATTGCAGAAATAAGGGGCAGATGAAAAGCTCCCCCAGTTCAGTCTGCTGCCTCTCATTCCACAGCCAAACAGGGACCATAGCCAAACTATGTCTGCATCATTGGCAAGTACCAAGACCCAGGTAAACTGGTTTTTGTCCAGAGAGCCCTTGATCCTGTAAGGTTAAAGTTAACGTAGGGTTAAGGTTAAGGTTAACGTAAGGTTAAAGTGGCCCTACCACCACCATCCAGTGGAGGTGGATGCTGCCTTAGTCTCCCAACTTATTCAGAGATAAAATCTCATCTATCTACTTGCAGGAACATGACCAAAAATCTCAAGATATGCCCTGTAGGTGTGTCTACTCAGCAAGAAATGTGGTTTGAATAGCTGGAAGCATAATAACACCTTAAAACAGTTTTTGAAACTAGGACTTCTTTTGCCTTTCAACAACAGCAATTTAAAGAGTTTACAGAATTTAAATTTAAAAAATTTAAAGAGCTCTAATGTGTCTGATTTTTAGTTCTATAAGACAATATAGGCTCTGCCCTTTGTGCAAGGAGAGGTCTTGTCCTAAATTAGACTCCTTTGAAGAAAAAAGGTTTACATTAATCGTTATCATTGTCTCCTTTTGGCTTTATCTTGTATGGCTTGTGTGTGTGTGTGTGTGTGTGTGTGTGTGTGTGTGTGTGTGTGTAATATACAGTATGAGATAAAAGGCTGACTGAATCCTGGTGACACATAGTTGTTAAATAAAATGAACACTCTTGTCCCAGCATTTGGGCAGAGGATCAGTGAGTCAACATTAGAGTCCTCTTCCGTGTCACCCATCATCATCCTCCATCCTAAATTCTGGAACAGACAACATTCACTGGATGCAAAACGCAGCACAAGGGGTGTGGACCTGATAACTCAGATGAGGATGTTTTTATCTTTGTTCTTTTTAAATACAGATAAACCACCCACAAAAAGCTTAGCCCAAAGGGCCCACTTACCTGGATGATGTCGGGGTGTATCATATTGACGTCCTAACTATTTTCTCCATGTAAACATGTGACTTCTCAGAAATTGTGGGTCTTTATCCTACCATCTGAAAGCACATTAATTAAATCAGAAAAGATTTCTGAAAATTGAGTTATTATTAGCTCTTTTACCTTCAGCCACAATCTTTCCACCTATAAATTAAAGACTTTTTTCCCCTTAGAGTTTGGCATAGCAGTATATTAAATATCTCAGAGGAATAAGGGACATCTGGTATTCCTGTGTAGTGGGATGTAGGTTTCCATAAGCCAGTCCACTTGGCCAGTCCACACCATCCAGCTGTACTAGCAGTTAAAATACTGAAACGCTTCGACGCGGCCTCCAGGGTGCACCTGCCACCCTGGCAGCCCCCCTCCTTCTTCCAACTCTGAAGTAACGAAAGGGGTGATTCATGGCACAGAAGGGGCCTTCAGGCCCTGGCCCAGCCCTACACTCAGCAACTGTTGTGAGTTCAGTTTCTGAGTGGGACTGGTTGTTAAATATTGTGAATATCACCCCAGTATAACTCTCTCAGCTGCCGCACGGCATGTGCCCAACAAAATGAACCTTTGAGTTGATGCTTCAGTAACGTCTACTGTGTTCTGTGGTCTCTTGGGCATCTTCTTGTGATTTTTTTCTATGTTAACATTGAAGGCCAAGCAAGTTCCTCTGTCCCGAAGTTTCTCTGCCCTCCCTCTAGGCAGAGGACGAGAGAGAAACATACACTCCTGGCCAACTTCCCTATATATTTTAGCCTCTACGAAGGCTGAGCACCTGTATTGTTTTCTCATCGCCAAGTTGGTGAGTTGGTGTCAAATACGTTAAAGGGAGAGTAGCTGCAAATTACTTTAGTCATTTCACTCGCGTGCATCTTTAATCACATTCACATATTACAGCCACTAAAGTCATCGCTTTTGCCCTTTACTGAAGAATTTTATAACTGAACAGAGGACAGGGAGAAGAAAAACTCAAATCGACAATACTAAGGGATCCAGGGACCCTTAAATCATTGTAGATTAACTGATCATCTGAAGAGCCGAATTAAGATGCAAATTGCTACTGGCCATTTTTCTTCGGTATTTGTCCTGTTATTGAGGGAAAAAATGCAGGTGTGTGCTGATTTTTAGTAACCCCTCTCCAGCAATACTAAAAATATGTACAGCAGTGTCATTACTGAAGAAAATGCACTAATAACAATGATAATTAGGAGCTAGTAAAAACAGTAATGTCTGTAAGTCAAATGGGTTGTCACTTCTTTTAGATTGGAATGATATTCATTAATTCTTTCAAACCAATACTAGTTGTGCCAGTGACTCACCATTCAGAGAAGGTAACAACTTTCCTAAATTACAGCTTGACTGTTTCCCTCCTGTTCATTTCTTGTAGAAGGATATGCTGATATCAAGTAAATTTGTCTCCTACCAAAAATTTTTGAGAAACTTATCCTTTAGAAATTTTTTAAAAAGTAGTTATTTTCTATTAACATTTGTATTCTGTGGAGACAGAACAGTGTATCTCAGAAGTTTGTGATAGTAAGAACTTAAGATCAACTAACAATTAAAGTTTTAGCATGATGGATAACCAAGAGAATATGCTTATGTGTTTCTTACCAGCCGGGTGGCAGTTGCTGATACTGGGGTGAGTACCTTAGAGCGAGCACTTGGAAGATTCTGCTCAGTCCAGGGTATGGGTTTGAATTCAGGAGAAGCAAGACCCAAACTGTCTTTCCTGGGTTAGAGCAACCTCACTGGTTTAACATATACAGTCTCGTTTTTTTATTGATTGATCTCTATTCCGTTTGCTTATTACTTATAACCTTTTAAAAATGAGAAAATGAAGCCAGCCCAGAGAAGTCAAGAGACCAAAATACAGAAGTGAGGGGCAAGATTCACATATTTCTGAGCCATGAGCACTAATGTATTTATGAATACTTTCTCTCCCCAACTCTTAAAACCTGACATGCTGCTGCAAGCTATCAATATTTCTCTTAGTCCTAAATTTTAGAAACTAAAATTTCAGGTAAAGGACAAAATAAATAAGCAAATTAAAGATAAGGAACGTGAATATTTGTAATAGGAACAGTCAGGTGAACATCCCTCATCTACACACTTGATTTGGCAAATAACCAAACTGTTCTGGTACAGCAGCGCCACCTAGCGCCCACACATGGAACTATATGACCTAATATTGACCCATTACCTTCCTTCTTCCTAGGGACTTGAAAACTCATGTGTCCAATCCTTTTACCTTGTATTTTAAATACTTTCCATTGGTAGCATTACATCAGTATTCATTTTCAACTTATTTCCATTCCAAATGTAAAAAGTGGAGCCACAGTAGTGAATTTACTGGACTTTTGTGGGCTACTTTGAGAATCTGGTCGCCAACTATTACAAAGAAAAAAATGTGTAATGAATTACAAACAAGTGATTTAAATATTGACTTTGAGGATTTAAGTTCATTTATAAGCTTAAGTTCATTTATAAGTTTATATGTAAATATACATATATAAAATATATTTTTAAAATATATTTTAAAATATTTTTGTAAACAATGATGACAAATACAGTACAAATTTGCATTGCAGTATTCAAATCTAAAGTCATTCACTAGAAAATAATAATAAATGTGCAGAAGAATTTTTTATCTTTTTTAAATTTCAGAATATTCCAGGGGGTACAAATGTTCTGGTCACATGAATTGCTTTTGTACTGTTTGAGTCAAAGTTATAAGTGGGCCCATCACCCAGATGTGTGCATTGTATCCATTTGGTGTGGATTTACCCATCCCCCCCACACTCCCACCTGCTTGATTTCCAATGAATGTTATTTCCATAGGTGCATATAAGTGTTGATCGATTAGTTCCAATTTGATGGTGAGTACATGTGGTGCTTGTTTTTCCATTCTTTTGATACTTCACTTAGAAGAATGGGCTCCAGCTGTATCCAGGTTAATACAGGAGGAATTAGTTCACCATTTTTTTATATTTTATTAATCCACTCATGTATTGATGGGCACTTGGGTTGTTTCCACATCTTTGCAGTTGTGAACTGTGCTGCTATAAACATTCTAGTGCAGGTGTCTTTTTTATAGAATGTCTTTTTTTCCTTTGGGTAAATACCAAGTAATGGGATTGCTGGATCAAATGGTAGGTCTACTTGTAGCTCTTTGAGGTATCTCCATACTACTTTCCACAGAGGTTGCACTAGTTTGCAGTCTCACCGACAGTGTATGAGTGTCCTTGTCTCTCCACATCCATGCCAACATTTGTTGTTTTGGGACTTTTTGATAAAAGCCATTCTCACTGAAGTTAGGTGATGTCTCATTGTGGTTTTGATTTGCATTTCCCTGATGATGAGAGATGTTATTTTAAATAGTATGCTACAGAAGTAATTCAAGTTTTCATCCATCTATATCAGTAAAAATGTCAGACTGAATTAAAACAAATACCAAATGATGAAAGATTGGCCTGTTTATAATAAAGAAAAGTCATTCTTTAAGAAAAGAGCACTGAGTTGGTACTTAGGAGGAGCGTCTGGTTCTCTTTCTGCCATGGTTCTGCCCATATCACCCCGGGCAAATGCAGTTTTCAGTGGATGGTCTTTAAGATCTATATTATTATGACTGTAATGTATCATGTAGAAGGCTGTAAAGCTTCTTGTTCTCTTGTGTTAGTCAGCACATTGATGAGGTGCTTTTACCCCCGCAGACAGTCCCCATTGCCTTAGTAATTCTCAAGTTTAGTTATGGGGCTGTCACCACCTAGAGGACAGGACAGAACCCTGGATGAAGGGTTATTCGTTTAGAATTTGTTCTTCCCTAAAGCTGTTGATGTTGAAGTGCCCAAGACAGGGATCCCAACTCAAACGCTCTGGCCACGATTTCCACCCCTTTCTCTCCGTTACCACATACATCTCTGTGGAGAAGATGGTGTATCATAGTGATTAGAGCACAGGCTCTGGAATAGACAGGCTGGGTGTTAGAGCCACTCCTCCGCTTGTTAACTGCCTAACCAGCGGCAACGTGTAGCCCCTCTAAGCCTCATTTTCCCCCATCGGTGTAAGATGTATAAATAATATTATCTACTTCATAGGGTTGTTGTGAGACTTACACGATCAAATCCATGCAGAGGCCTCAGCCCAGCCTTACCAGATGAAGAGGGTTCAGTAATTAGCTATTAACCTGCCCACCAACCACAACACGAAAGAGAGACAGGGCTATGTCTGAGAGCAACTAGGACTTCAAGCTCTCTTTGTAACTTCTACATGAAGGAAAGAAAGAGAAAAAGGAAGAAGGAATGATAAGAAAGAAAGAGAGCAAGAAAGAAACAAAAACAGAAAAGAAGGAAGAAGGAAATGATGAACCTTGACTTATTTCATCAGCTACAGCTGATCTGACTAGGAGATTGCAAGGCTTTAAGAAATAACATTTCTGTATTACTGACTTAGAAAGAGGGGAACAGTTATATTCTGGTCGATACCTTGTTCCTGAAACAATCACAGGGGATAAATTACTGGGAATACAGGGTATCTCATAGGGACATAGGGAAAATGGAAAATTGTAGCTAAATGTACCTTTATTTACAAAATATTCGTTACAAAATTTTACCTTTGTATGGAGACTTTTGGGACTCCCTACATTACTGCAGTGACATGCTGAGGGGCTGAAGGACACACATAATCCAGGTTACTGAGTTTTTTTAATCATCTGTTTCTATTCGTAGACTCTTACCAGAAATATCAGGAAGTTAAGACCTTTAACTAAAGGAAACCCACCATTGAGATGTGATTGGGGCCAATCACCCCTAACTTACGCCAAATGGTGAATTTTGCAGACTATTATATACCATGTTATTTCATAGATATAGGATGAGTGCCCAAAGATTTGATAGTTTTTATTTTAAGACCGCTAAGATTCAGTTCTTGAAAAACGATTTGTTTTCCATGTGCAGAATTACACGCTTCAGAACACTAAATTAATGAATTAATAACCTTTGTCCAGCAGGTGGCGATGTCGCTCCATTTTCTCAAGAAGTACACATTTGCATCTGCAGACAGCAGTTTACATAATGCTTGAACACAGATGTACAATTATGTTCAATTTGAGCCCTAAAAGTGGGATTTTGAATATAAAAAGGATTCCAGGTTCAATTGATTGCAGTAGTACAAACTGCATTTTATGAGAGCTCATGGCGAGTGAGGGGAGGGAGTGGAATTTTGCAATCAAATAAGTTTATGTGAATTAAATATATATATATATATATTTACACACATACACACACACACACATATATGTATATATATATAGATATACCATTAACTCTGGTTTTGCAAAGGGAAAAATCCATCATTCTACAAAGCCTGAATTAAACAGATGCTGTCTTTCATCTTTCATTTCCTTCTTTTATTTTCCACTTCCTGTTGATTTTGTATGACAACAAAACTCAAAAATACTCTGGACAAACATACAATGATAGGAGAAATTCAGATTCGCTATCTACAGAAACCAATGCAGTTTTCAAAATAACTCAATTATTTATAAAAGTAAAACTCCACTTTGCTATTGATTCATTTACCATCAATATTCTCCATAAAGATTTTTTTTCACCAGGACTGTCCTAGGTTCAGATTCTAATAATGTTGGCACCGGATCCCATGTGTGTGTGTGTGTGTGTGTGTGTGTGTGTGTGTGAACACCCATCCATGTTTGAGCAATTAGACTCCTTACTATACAGCACTCATATCTGAGTGAATAGTCTTAGATCACAAAAACAGTAACAGTTTCTAAGTCATAATTATTTGCATAATAAGTTGCAGTTATAAAACATTTTTATATAGATGATCTCATTTGATTCTTAAATCCTCTGAAGTTGAGAAAAACAAATAGTCTTTTTCTCATTTTTTGAACAAGGAAACCAAGGTTCAAAGAGGCTAAACAACCTGCTCACGTTCAAGAAGTCCTAAGTGACCACACCGATATTCAAGATTCTATCCCAGAAATACCACAAAACACCATAAACTTGTGACCCTCTAAAACTATTCTTCATATTTAATCATTAATTCAGACATTAGTGGATATTAAGCATTCATAGTGCGTATTGCAGTTGAAGGTAAGAGCTTAAAAATTATAGATTATTTCTGTTCACCAAGAAACATGAGTTCAGAAATCATCATAGATCATCAACATGTTATCTTAAGCCGGTGCTTGATAACCCACACAGAAGAAAATAATTTTGAGAATGGTTCTACCTGACAGCACCTGATACCTTTCTGGTGGGGGTTGAGGGAAGGTAGGGAACAGTAGGGAACAGTAATTTGAAGTCTTTAAGACAGTAAAAATTTAAGCTAAAGACATATAACTGTTCCAACTGTAGCTATTAGGCAAATAGTTAATTAAGAATTAACACATAATGTAAACACCCCTTTAACTCCTAAAGACTTGAGGTTTTTTAGCGAACATTTCGTGAGGGGCACTCAGTAACCATAGGCTGATAGTTTTACTCAACATACAGAAATCACCTACTCACAGGGATTCAGCCTGCAGATGTGTTTAATGTATTCTATGAAAGCTTAAATTGCAGCATTATATAAATATACTCTTGACCTGTTTCAACTATTACTGTTTGTTTTATTGGAAATAATAATTACCCTAAATTATATCATTTTTAAGCATATTTTTCGCTTGCTTATTTGCTCTTGTCTTGGGCTCATCCCTCCTCCAGGAGAAAGCATCTCTAATTTCGCTAGGTAAGATGAACAGGACAATAGGAGCTCATTACGGACATTGATTTTTCTAGTAATAGCTTCACAAAACTATTTCTCTCTGTGGAAACTAGTATTTAAGTAACAGGTATGATCTGACAATATCAGAAAAATTCAGCAAACACACCCAGCAAATGAACGTTTCGGTGTCTGCCCTGTGTCAGTCCTGGGGATAGATGGTGTAAAGATGAAGTGTCTAGCAGGAAAGCCATCACAGAGAGGGCTGGGGGCCCACACCCTCGTGGAGACATTTGTGCTGGGCCTTCAGGGGTGCGTAGGAGTTTGCCAGGTGGACATGGGAGGAGGCACCGTAGGCAGAAGAAAATGACAGGGGCGGAGGCGTGGAGGTGCAAAGGCACAGAAGTGCCCGAGCCACGTGCCTCTGGGAGCTGGCTCCCCGATCCCTCCCAGGCTCGCTCACCCTGCTGTTGGGACGGTCCTGCACGAGGGGGGGGAAGGTCAGCAGCCTTGGCGTTCTCTGTGGCCCAGCCTGGGACTGAGTCACTCATACCAGTCTCAGAGCCAGCAGCCAAGCCGCCACTGCCAGAGGCCACGTGTCACCCTCCCTGTTTCCCTGCCCTCATCCCATCCCGACCACCACCCACGCTCCCTCGTTTCCTACCAGCGTGGCAGGGACACTCCCAGGCCCCCCCCGGCCTCCTGCTTGCATTCTTCCTCCTGGCTTTTTTCCCAGTCTCCCCAAATAAGATCCAGCCTCCCTCTATGCCTGGGCACCCATCAGCTCCTTGACCCCGCCTTGCACTGTCTGCAGGGGGTCCCGTCCCACTTCTCCAGATGCCAACCACTGCCCTGCCTGACCATCTGGATTCCCGTGTGCTCACCAGCGTGGACCCCCCTTCTGTTATCAGGCACCGCCTGCCCCAGGCCTGAGCTGCCTGTGTCCCCAACACTGGCCTCCCTCGCTGGGAGCCTTGGGATCATCCCTCCAGAACAGTTTCTTCCACCCTGCAAAATTCATCTCTTCTGGGTCCCACCTGTGACCTCTGGAGGACCCCACATGCCCCCCTCTGTGTCTACCCAAGTTACACGGTGTAGCCAGACTTAGGGAATGTACAGTTTTCTCTCTCGTGATTCATTTCCCCAGATGAAATCTGGCTAATAATATGTGGGCGTGGGGTGGAGGTACCAACATTCTGTGTTCGGAGGTGAATTTCTCCTACTTTAGAGTTTAATCACTTCTACGTTGAGCAGTTTTTAGTTGAGCTGACAGTAATATGCTTTGTGTGGAGTAAGACTGTTTCTGGGGGGTGGAATTAGTCACCGTAAACGTTAATTTTTGGACTTCCCTGATAACTCCACTAAGCAGAAATGCTTCTAGCGCTTGAGCAAAGATTAGAGACCTGACCCCGGAAGCAGGTAGCTGATCTTCATGAAAGACCCCGTGGTCTTCCTGTTCCTTCAGGCCTCAACTGTCAAGGTCCCGTCCGCCCAGGGGTTAATGTGGTGATGTGGGAAGAGCCCTAGACAGAGGATTTCAGAACATGCCCTTCTTAGCTCTCTGACATTCTTTCTTATAAAATGTACCCCCCGCTGGCGTGAAGTGCAATCCTTACCCATTTTGCATGACTCAACATTTTACAATGGAAGCTTCTATTCCTGTCTGACTAAATCTTTTTCAAATAAAAATATCATTTCCTGGTCTGTATTTTTTTAATGTCTCAGACATTTTTATCAATATACAATGTCCTCGGTTTTCACATCTTGCAAATGACACAGGATTGTGAAAGAATACAGGGAAAAAAGCTAGAAATATACCTGTACACATAACATTGCTTTTTTTTTTGGTATGTGGTTTCTCGTGGGCTATATTAAGCACATTCGTTTCATTGCCCACAAACCCATAAAGAAATCCGGCATAGTTCCTCGCTGCCGAGAATAGGAGGGTTTTGCTTGTCAAGTGAGGGTTTCAGATACTTTGACTAGAAAGTCTCACCTCCCAGTCTTCACCATGTGCTTCTAGATCCTTCTGCATTGCCATGGCCAGACTGTGTAGGAAACTATTTTTCAAAACATATGTTCCTTGAATGTTACCTCCTAATTTTTTTATATTTATTAAAGTATTATATGCACATAGTTAAAAATCAATTGTACCAAAAGACATATAATGAAAAGCAGCGATTTTTCTATTCCAGCCCTCCTGAAGATGAAGTCTGATTTTGCAGAGCCAATCACTTTCTGCACAGTGAGGTATTTCTTCTGATCATCACAGCACTGTTTATAACCAGTACGACAGGCTACTATCTCTTGATGTATTTGAGACATTATTTAGTTCTCTTACTCTGTCACCTTTACCTCTCTTCCTCCCCAGTTTACATTACTGTGACTATATACATATTGTTCACTGCTGATCCAAGTAGTATGTCATGATTTTGATTGATTTCTTGCACAACTTCTTGTTTTTCCTGAAATTAATTGCCTTTTATTTGCTTAGATTTGTTTGTACCTAGCAAAATTTTCATACCCGCCATTAGATCTGTTGCATGAATATTGCTTTTGATATTATTAAATATTAGTATAGAATGAGTACATCACTTCGACCCCTCTCCAGGACTCCTCCCCTCCCTCCACCCAGAGCTCTTCAAGCTCCTGCTTCTGTCTGAGCTCGTACTCAAGACGCTGCCTGCACAGCTTTCCTGAAACTTCCTTTACCATCTGTCTGTGTTGCATCCCTTGTTTCTGAATCTCGTGGATCCCATTTCGTGACTTAATAACTCATTTTATTAATGTAAGCAAGATGTCCCCAAGTTGCTTCCTAATGAAAGGTGCATGGGAAGTGAATTCTTATGAGTCACTGAAAGTCTGAGAAGCTCAGGATTCTGCTGTCTCCCTTGGTTGTTTGTTAGCCAGTGCAAATCAGTGTGGACCTCTCAGACATGTGTTCCATTTCCCACCACGGTTTCTCACATTCTCTCTCTCCTCCCAGCCCCCTCGGGCTTTCTCTTTATTCCTTTTATGAGGTTTTAAGACAATATGCCTCAGAGTGTGTGCCAAGTGTTTAGTAGATATTTGCAAGCTTCAAACTCATGTCTTTTATTTCTGGGAATTTTTAAAATTTTGTTTTATCACCACCATTCTCTCTGTCCCATTACTGGGATGCTTTCGGTGGTCAGATATGTGAACCTGTGGGTTCGTCCTTGCTGTGTGCTTTACCAGGTCTTCCTCTCTCAAGTTCCACCTCCTCCACTTTTTTCCTCTAGAAGAGTTCCTCAATTTGGATTCCAACCATTCTATCGAATCTTCTCTTTTTCAATTTTTTCTTTTTATATAACATCTTGTTCTTGTTACTGGATGCAGTATCACCTTAAATCTATGAAAATGAGAGAGATTTTTTTAAATGTTTTCATCTACTCCCTGCATTACCTTTATTTGTTCCAGGTTTCCCTTTACTGCTTTGTCCCTTACTCTTGTCCAGTCTGAAGGCTGAACTTTCCCTGCTGACTTTTGTCTGTCTGTAGATTCAAGGGCCAGGCGCTGTGGAGCCCATTGCTGTGCAAGGAGGCAGGCTCGCGACCGGTGGACATGGCTTTAGGATGATCGAGCAGCAATAGAAATTTTGCTGGAAAAACACTTGCTAATGATTGTAGCTTTTTTTCTCTAGAGTTTGTTCAGTTTTCCCATTGCAAAATTCTCCAAACATCTGCTTTGAGGCTGGAAGGTGAAGCGGGGTAGGAGAGGGGAGCCTGCATCTCGTGCTGGTGTGGGAACAGGAGCCAAGTTTGACATTTAATGCACCAGTCACTTATTGCTCTTATTTTAGCCCATACCTCTCCTCTGGGGTAGCAAAGCAGTCTGGAGTCTCTGTCCTAATTCTCTGGAGGGTACCATCCTGAGAGTCCCTGCCCCTCCATGCAGCTATGGAGGGGATCGGGGGCCCAGCTCTCCTTCAGGGACAGCCAGTGCCGCCACGTCTCTGTCTCCAGGGGTTCAGCTAGGTGAGCTGGCACTCCTGAGCCAGAAAGATGTCTCTTTGCGCCAATGCTTGGAACGCTCTTCCTCTGCTCTGCTAAGCCGGATACAGGCCTCCAACTGTGTTTCATCTTCCAGAAATTGGTTGAGGCCTGCCTTCTACTACTGACCTCCTTCTCCAGCTCTTTGTCCTTGTGATTTTGCAAACTGTAATGAAATTATCATTCCTTTACTGTCATTTTAGTGACATTTTTCGAAGGCTAGACATTGAAGGTATGTCATCAGCCTGCTGTATTTAACTGGGAACATCCCAACAACCAGAAATTTAAGATTCTGTTAAGATTCTGCCAGTTTTGTGTTTACAGCTCTTAGCTAGATCCATTACATATTTCTTTCCTGTGATATCTGTATAGCTGTGATGGGAATTGGACTACCATGGAATTGCCTTCAGCATCTGTATCTTGGGATTATAGTATCGACGAAATTTCAAAACAAAACAAACAAAAACAAGATCCTTTAATAGCAATTGATTAATTGATCTCCTTTGGGTTTTTACCGCATCTTGTTATGATGAGGCTCCAAACTACTATGTTTTTAAAATGACCTAGAAGACAAACCAGGGCCATATTGGAGGTCTCTTGTGGGAGGAAATGTAAACTGTAAGAACTGATAAAGAGGCACGCCTACGGTCAGAGGTAGCGTGCACGACCATTCAAAGATATCATTCCAATATAACTTGGCAGAAAAAGGCGACTCCATTTCATGTGCTGTCAGATGCTGCTTTTGGGGGAAACGTCTTCCCTAAACTTACACAAGGACAGTGGCAAAGGCGTCGAAGTGAGAGAGTTAAGGCCTTCGGTTGACGAGCACTGTCAGCTCATGTACAGAAGAAAAAGAAGCCATTGAGAAGGTTTCTCGGCAGCAGCTGCTTTAGTAGCAGTAGCAGCAGCTCATATAACAAATGTTTCATGACGAATGCAAACAAAAGCCAGCTCCAAAATTCCAGCCATGCTATGTCCAAGCCAGTTCAAAATCATATAACCACTCCATTTGAGTTTTTCCCCTCTCTAAATACATTCCATATGAGCCGTGGTGTTGGGGCTGCTGGGATCTCCTGCGTTCACTCAGAAAGCTGTTTTTAAAGCCCAGACTGAAAGGAAAGTAAGTCAGTGGGAAAACAAAGTCAAAGAAAACACTGAGGCACAGGTGTGGGCGGGAGGGTGCTCACCCCTGCCAGGTATGTCCCCGGGAATGAGGCTGGAGGCTGGGAACTGGTTACCCCTCCTCAGGGGCACAGAAGGAAGAGTGTTCTTGCCTGGTAGTGGGAACGTGTTCCAACGGGGCCCCTGCATCTGCAGTGGCCACAGCCACGCCAAACACCACGGACTCAAAGTGTGGTCCACGGACTCGTGCCAGCCCGTGAGCTGCTCGCTACAGCCCATGACGAGATAAGGGCAGAAATTGAGAGTAAGCGTTTGGAAACTCTGATGGTAATTTGATCATTTTTCTAATGATGAATTTTTATTGTAGTTTACAAAAGTATCAATCTGAAATGGATTATGGTGGGGAGGAAATTGGAGGTTGTTCAAGAAGCACTGCTGTAGGTTCTCCTACGGGCACGGGCTGCCCAGGTCAGTGAGGAGGAAAGCCGTCCAACCAGCAAGATCACACCTACGGCATTTGGGGCTTCTAAGCCCCATGATTCTTCCATATGGCTTTGTCTTCTTGGCTTCAAAGCTCAAACATGTGCTGCCCCATGGCAATGGCCAAACACCCAAACTTAAACAGATATGAAACTCTGCTCTCCTAAAACTGGTTCCTTTTTGACCTACAACCTTTGTAAGTGGCAATTCTCATTAGGATAGCCTTTTACAGTTAGCAAAACTACCTTAGACTTAGGTTGGCACATAATCTTCTTCGCAACTCTGCTGGGCAGTATCGTGGGTCCCTCAACGCTACCTAAGATTTATGATCCCCCCTAAATTATTTTGAAGTCCTAATCTTCTATACCTGTGAACGTGACCCTATTTGGAAATGGGGTCTTTGCAGATGTAATCAAGTTAATGTGAGGTCATACTAGGTCTTAAATCCAATAGCTTGTGTCCTTCAACGGAGAGGTTGAGAGACACAAGGAAGAAGGCCATGTGAAAATGGAGGCAGGGAGATGGTAGTTGTCCCGTCACAAGCCAACAGACACCAAGGATTGTCAGCAACCAGCAGAAGCTGGAAGGGACAGGGAGGATGTTCCCTAGAGGGAACATTGCCAAATGACACATTGATTTCAGACTTCTAGTTTCCAGGACTGTGAGAGAATGAATTTCTGTTGTTTTAAGCTACTCTGTTTGTGGTAGCTTGCTATGGCAGTCCTAGGAAACAGATGCAAGTAGAAATCTTGTCCGTGCCTATTTCCAGAGGAAGACCTGGAGGGTCCGTGATAGTAAGATCTGCCCCTGTCCAAAGCAGCCAGCGAGTAGCAGAGCCTGGACTTGAACAAAGAGCCTTTGGCTTCAACAGTGAACACTGTCCTCCATACCAGATCACTCCTCTTTGCTGAAAGCAGGAATTAGGTGAAAAAAGAGATTTCCAGCAATCGGGAAACTTAATAAGAGATTTTACAATGATACAATGAATTATTATAATGCCATTGGAGTTTTAGTTTGAGGAATGTTTATGACACTGGAAAATACTCAGAAAAACAATTAATGAAAAGTCAGACATGACATGTTTATTATACAATATTTATACATGTTTGTAATACACACACACACAGTATGCTTACAAGAACAAACTAGAAGGAAAAACATCAAAAGAATAGCAGTTATTAGTTGTGGTGGATTCTGCACAGTTTTATTTCCTCCCATAAACTTTTCTGTATTCTCTCCCTTTGCTGTAATAAACACGCATCACGGAGAGCCACATGCACGGGGTACCGGCCGTGTCCTGTCACTATGCTCTGTGACATACGTGCGTACTCCCAATAGTCATGACGGCGCAGCGAGCTGCATGCCATCCCTGTTCTACGAAGGAGGAAACACAGCCAGATAGTCTAAGGATAGCCAGGTCTCACAGCTGGCCAGCGGCAGAGTTTATCTGGATCCACACTCCATGTGCTTCCTGCCATGCTTTGCTGCTTCTTCTATTTTTGTAATTAGACAATAAAGAGAATAATGGGGAGGGTGACAATTGAACAATGAGGAAACCAGAAAAAACTGTCACTGTGGCCCCTTTGGGTCTCTAGTTTGCTTGTGCTCCCTGTCATCAGTCGTTGACATGAAACAGAGGAGTCATTTTGGGGACAGTTAACTCCACGGAAGCTTCGTGGAGACAGGCCCGTGGCTGCTGCCCACAGCACCTGCCGCAGAGCGGTGGCCATCGAAAGGCATGACTGGCGTCCCTTCTCCCGTCCCTCTCCCCTTTCTGAGTCCCCTGCCTGGCAGAGTTGTGAGAATGCCATGCAACACACAGTTACTCACTGATCGCGTCTGCAGCACATACCTGGAAAAGCCTACCTGGGTGACCAGGTGTCCTGTTCTTCCAACCCCCAAATCGGAAGGCCAGTTAAGTATGAAAACCAAATTGCCGCTCTCTGTCTTATATACAGCCCTGCGCCCTTCCCATTCACATAACTCAAACTTTGGCTGTACCAAAGTTAAGTAGATTTTGAAATCAAGTACTGAAACTAGTTGTATTCCATTAGTGTATCATGGTGTGTCACCCCAGAATTCTAATTTTCATTTGCCTTATTCATTGTTTCCAGTATTTTGATCTGATTGCTCCTTGTATTATGTGTAGTCTTTTCTGCAAACACCTCCAGACACCAGCAGATAAGCATTGTAAAAATAAAGTTGTATTTTTTTATGTAGTTCAGTCAGTGAGAGGCCTGCAATTCAGTCCCTTGTCTGGTGTGCATTGCCCTGAAGCAGGCACGCCATTTCTCCCGGTGCTAACAAACTGTAACTCCACGGCATGGCTTTGTAAGGGCTCTGAAACATCGTGGCAAAGACTCCCAAGCCCTCTCCTTACTGGATTCTGTTTTCATGATCTGGGTGCATTTTTTCAGCCATCTTATTAAGTTGTCTTGGTAGAGACATTCTTTGGCCCAATGAGTGGATTGTGCCAGACGCTCCTCCTTGCTCTGAGATGCAGTCTTATGGGTAACAGCCCAGGTGGGTATCTGCTGTACAGAAATGCTGTCTTTTTAAATAAAACCTAAGCAAAACCCATCCTTCCCAGGTTGGCCCTGGAAAGGAAATATCCCAAGGGAGAGGCAGCTGGGTCATTTATTTAACAAACACTGATGTGGCACTTATTATGGGCCAGGCAGCATTACGAGGGCTTTATGGATATTGACGCATTTAATAGCTGTGAGACTCGTCTCCGTGGCTGACTTCCTCCCTGCCTGGGGCCTCTTGCTGAGCACTGCTGGCTCCCTGTCATCCTCTCCAGGAGGGGCTGGAACCAGCTGGTTCAGAACTGGGCAAAGAAAGCTTCCTCCTAGACCTCCATCCCAGGGAGCTACAGCTGGGGTGTCCTGCAGGGGAGCAGGGGCAAAGGCTCCCGGACAGGAGCACAAATCTAGGCAGTTTGTCTAACAAGCTCCAACTGGCCTCCCAAGGGTCAGAGCCAGGAAAGAGACCTGGAGCTGGGACGTTCTACTTTTTGTCCCCTTGCCCATGCCCCTGCTTTTCTGGAGGGAACCCTTCTCCTCCAGGGGAGCCCCTCCTGCACCAGGCCTTCAGTTCAGTTGGGAAGACTCTTTCCACGGCGATGGAGAGTGTGGATGGCGGTCTCTGGCCATGGTGGAATGCACACACCATGGTTGAAATGCCTCTTCAGTGCTTGTTCTCTCCCACAAGTGGAGACCACAACCAGAACAGACCCTCCTCATTGTGAGTAAATGAAGTTTCTCTTCTGCATCCTCCTACTCCACCCTTCTGGACAGATTCCCTCCCTTCGTGCCTGCCCCCTGCCTCCAGACCACCTTCTCTATGCTAATAGCCCTTGGCGCCAGAACCGTCCTCCCCCAAAACTTAGCTGTCCTGTGGCCCACTCCCCAAGAGCCCTAATAGCTCATTCTAGAACAACGAAGGTATTAACAGCTGACAGTAGCACAATTTGTCCTGCCCAGGGGAAATTCTAATAAGAATAATAATAGTGATAGTAGTAACATTAGAACAGTGCTTTGCACAGTGGGTACATACTATAAATTTGTTGAATTAATATGGAATGCATGTACCATGGTAAACATTTTACGTGGGCTACCTGCTGTAACCATCGGAACAATCTAATGACTCAGGCACTTTTACTATTCCCATTTTACAGATGAGGAAACAGAAATTTGAAGCGATATATGATACATGACTATGTCATGGGGAGATTCCTTAGAAAGAGAATCATTTTAGGTACTTTTTATTACACGCGTGGTGATAATTACTTTAAAAAGCTTTCTAGGAGGAAGGATGTTATTTATCTAAATTTGGTGACTAAAAGTATAGAAAGGCAAGGTGAACTTCCGCTGGCCGCTAAGCAGGCCCCTTATCCGACATCTCTGGCTCTTCCTGCCATTCGTCTCAGTAGCAGTGTGGGCAGAGGGCTCAGTCTTGGCTGCCTTGGCGTATGGCGAGAAACCCTACACCCCGCAGTGGTAGCTTGTCCTGAGCACCAGGACTGGGACGCAGGCACAGCCACTGCACCAACCTGCCCCTGAGGTGTGACACTGTGCTTCAAGGGAAGAAATCGTTAGTGGTGGATATCCAGGCACAGGGCTGTGCTACTAGGGACAAGAGCTTTTTGCAGAAGGGTAGATTGTCAGTAGCACTTTTTCTCATCCCAGCAAACTATGTACCATTTATACAACTATCTGCTTTGCCCATAGCAAAAGTTCTGAACCTGACGTCCACTGCACGGTTTGCAGGTTATCCTTAAACTGCCCATCCGCCTCCAATTTATAGGAAAAAATTTTGCATGCCTGCTTTTTTCTGGGCAGCGAAGAATGTTCTGATTTGCACAGGCATCCTCACCCCCGAGAGCAGCAAGCATCAGTCCCTGTAGAAGGTCAGCTCTGCAGGCCGCCTGCACCCACTGACCACCCCACCTTCCCCAGGCTGGTCTCTGGGAAAAGGCCACTCTCTGACAACGTACCCATCCAGCCAGAGAGCCCCACCACAGAAGAGTGAGCTCCCTAGGCGTCAGACGTGGATAGGCGTCCTCTGACAGAGAACGACCAGGAGTCTTGAGCTGGCTCTCAGGAGGAGAACTGGCCAGAACATATGCTGACGCTCCATGGGGATGAAGTCTTGTTTGTTCAGGGGGGTTTGGCTCCGCCACACTTCTATATTTCCACATTATAACATAGGATATTGTTTGCCTAAGTATAATAGGGCATGTGAGTTGGTTCCTGGCAGGGGCCGTGGAAGATTAGCTTACTTTCACCAACCCAGAGTCAGCCCCAGTGGCTATCAGGAAAGACCACACAACTCCCAGAGTGTCTATAAGTGGATACCAAACCGCATGTGTTATTAGTCTTGATCTTAGACCGTATTATTATTAACTTCGCTTGGGTTGAAAGTGGGCCCCATCATATTGTTAAAATAGAGTTTCACAGCCTTTAAGTGATGAGGGTACGTCACTTTTAAGATGTTTTTCCAAAAGAAAATCTTAAATCTCAAATACATTTTTGGCTGAATGGTTGGTTTTAATGGTTCAGATTCAAAAACTGTAACTTAATTCCTCATAAAATTTAAATCAATTTCATGAGGGCTCTGCTAAACAGTTCCCTCTGTCCAGCCTGGGTTTTCTACTAGTCCCTAATTCTCAAGAAATATTAGGATATTCTTTTAAAAATGTCAATGTTTTTCCATTTCCAAAAAAAAAAGCCTGCTGTCAGTATCTGACTTCTGTTGACATACAGTAGCTTATTTGTGGCCTCAACTATGGTGCTGTGGTTATAGGTTCCCATCTCTCTCACTCTCTTTTTCCTTAGTATCAGTGAGGACACACAGAGTCCAAGTGACAATCTGAACAATTTGATCTGTGCTGATGGTTTCAACATCACGTGCAGTTTCCTACATTTCTGCATTTTGCTCTCGAGGGTGAGCTGGGTCTGTGGGAGTGTTATTCAGACATCCACATCTATAGGCTGAGCTTCGTATTAAGTATGACTGGTGCCATCCATGTCTCATTCAGCCGTGGGATTTACTGATGAAATGGCGTCGGCCGCATGCCTGTGGCTCGAGCCTAATACCACCAGAGACAAGAATGCTGGGCCCCTCTGGAAGGCGGCAACACATCTGGAGAGTTCCTAAAAAAGATCCAAGTTGTTTTCAAGTTTGCTTAATAACGTGCTCAGTAGTCTAATGTTTTAGGCACAAATAGCCAAAACCTCTTCCAATAACACGTGCTTTGGATATCAGATTAATCTGGGGCAGGAAACACTTGCAAAAAGGAATCCACCCAAAAGAGAAAAGCCAATATGCCAAGAATCAAAGGCTTAGTGTTTTGTTTTGTTTTACAAAATTGAAAAGTATCTTACCCCGTAGTGAGCACACATTGCTGAAATAATCAGTGTATCAACCGTGTGCCAAACTCTGTAAGTTGGTAAGTACTGTGTTGTTTTTTTTTTTTTAAATTAGGTGTGTAACTAATCTAGCACTACTTTTATAATCTAGTACTGTTTTCAGATTCAGGGAGATTTAAGAATTCTGAAGTTGAGTCCCAGGGCAGGGTCTTTAGACAAAGTGTGGATGTGTGGACAGGTTTTCTTGGCTGTTAAGGGGCATCATTAGCTCTCTGGGGCTCAGAAACCTGTGTATTTGAATTTCATTGTTTTTTATGAAACTGGTTTTTTTGTTTTGTTTTGGTTTTGTTTTTGTTTTTTTTGAGACGGGCTCCTGTGCTTCTTATTTTTCCATAAATCTTGCTTGTTTAGCAAATTTCATTTTTACTACAGATGCAATGCTACAGAGAAATAGGGGGAAGGGATTTATTTGGTCCACAAACTCGATTTATTGTAGCAAACGTGTTTGAGCACCGACGATGCGCCCCACCCCACTAGGCGAGGGAAGGAGGGAAAGGAGAAGAGTGGCACTCACGGGGTGGGGGGGGTGTTGGTGCCCAGAGGGTCTCTAGGGCCACTGGCGTATGTGCTGATTCTCATGTCCACCTCAAGGAGGTGACCAGGAGGTGCCGGGACTCACCAAATGAGTCCGGTGTAGTATTCCCTTCTCATGCCCCGAGCAAATCTCTCCTGGGGTTGAAGGACTCAGCTGAAAGGCAGCAAAAATCTCAGAGAGAGAGTAGCTGGATTTCAGCAGCAAGGCAGCCCCTTCTAGTTCTCTGTTTTGTTTAATCACCCATGTGGGATTTCATATTTTGTTTATTTAAAGGGATACAAATTACCCCACAGTGCCACTATTTTGCCACGTTTGGAAGCTCGAAGTCCTTTAATTTATACCTAAAAAGAGCCATCTCCCTGAAAATCTGCTTGGGAATATTCTGGAAATTTTTCCAGCTCACCATAGAGAAACCAGATGCCAGACTGCTCGGTGCCAGACATGTGTCTGTCAACAACTGTTGTTTCCTGCAAGCCACAGTCAAGAAATACTCAATAGAGAATTGGAGATTTTCTTCTTCAATCCATACACAGTTTGAACGCACTTAGAACATACATGTGCCTACGTCATTGCAGCCATTGCTGTTTATGGAGCCTGGAGTCTTAGCTGGTGGACGACATGAACCGGTACGCAAGGATGGCATCACCCTGTCCTGGAAATTTAACAAAAGCAGGCTCAGAGGCTTCTTTCTGTTGGGAATGTGCAGGGCGCACACGGTTGGTGTCATAGGTTGGTCCCAGGGCCAGTCTCCTGACCAGGGCTAGGGCCACCACTGCCCATTAGCAGGCCGAGGAGTTAGCTGACCCTCTGGAGTGCTGGTTCACTTCAGTTTGTCCTTGACAGTCTCTCAGGAAGCTAACAGCTGCTCTTTTACAAAAAGGCTTCTTCAACTAGGAAAGTTTTCTTCTTTCTGAGATGTGAAAACAGTATAGTACAGAAGTCAGTCATGGGCTTTGGGGTCAATAGACTGGGGTTTGAGCCCCAGTTTTAATTCTTACCAGCTGTTTAACTGTGAGCAAGTTCTCTGAGCATCAGTTTCTTCATCTGAAAGGAGCAAGGTGACCTCACAGAGCTGTTCTGAGGATTGATGGAGATAATGTGCCCATGCGCAGATGGACAGTTTTGAAGGCACCTTTCTAATCATTTCATTTGATTGTTCATTTTCAGTCTCTGATAGGGCAGGGTTTTCAACAAGCACTCAAGTTAGTCCAGTCTTTGGGTTTTAAAGGAGAGACCAACACTATAGTTCCAAAGTCTATTTGTCATGGTGCGAGTTCCAGTATCCCCTGGCATGGTTCCTTGTGGTGTGTGGCATGAGGTCTCTGCTGGCTTCAGCTTTTCTGGTGCTAATAGAATTGCCCATGTAGGACCTACTGATTTGAGTGGACGTGATGTCTTGGATGTGTCTCCGGAGTTAAGGAAGAATTCTTTTTCTTCTGCCTTGTTTTGCAAATCACTTTTGAAGTCCCTAGTTAGAGTTGTTTTTTAACGCAGATATCGAGGTCACATGAAGTTGAGTGACCACATCCTGTGGCTATTCCCACTTGCTCTTCTAGCTTATTTTTAATACAAACCAAGAGTAAAAATACATACACACCCCATCTCAGATGCAAATTAAAGCCAGACTTTGTTTCCACATATCTGTGAAATGGAGTAAGCTAGCTAATGGGGAAAAGAAATGATGCCTAATAGGCATATTTTACTAGTAGTTGCTAATGTCAAATTAACGTTGAGTTTTTAAGAAGAGTTAAGGAATGTGTTCAGATTGGCGCTGTGATTGTAGCCTTTATTTATTCAATGTACTAGAACTAGGATTTTTCACACTAGGGCTCATTAGTCAGAGTCAGAGAAACACGTTTTTATAATCACTTATGGAGCATTTCAAAATTTAAGAGTCCTCCTGGCTTTCTGAAATCTAATCTTGTGCACTCGCCCCTAGGCCGTTTTTGGGTAGTGTGTTTTAAATGAGCTCAAAATTTTTCATTGATAGTTCTAGTCCTGGAGAGAAATTCTAGTCCAGAATTTCTACTTGAAAGGGGGGTACCAAACTTTACTTGGGGAACAACCAACACAGAAATGCAAACCAAGAGGACAATCCATGCTCATGCATGAGAATATGGAATGTTGTAAAAATGCCATTTTTTCAAATTAGCATACAATTTAAAGAATTTTTTTAACTTAAAGTGATTCTCAAGCTCATCTGGAAAAATAAACATGTGAGATGGCCATGTGATCTTTTTTTAAAGAAATGAGAGATTTTCCCTACAAGATTCTAAAACATTAGAAACCTCCTAGGTTTAGAAAAATGATGCAAAGGCGCAAGCTCAGATGGACAAGCCAGTGGAACAGGAACAGAAACAGATGCAAGTGTAAAAGGTAACGTGCTATGTGGTAAAGATCATTAAGAAGAAAGTAAATAAAGGTGTAAAATAGTTGGCTAAATGTTTAGGGGGAAAATAGTCTCACTTTATACCAAGGGCCTTAATAAATTCCAGATGGTCTAGAGCAGTGGTCCCCAACCTTTTTGGCACCAGGGACCAGTTTCAGGAATGACAATTTTTCCACGGACCGGGGAGTCGGGGGGTGAGGGGATTGGAGGAGGATGGTTTTGGGTGATTCAAGTGTGTTACATTTATTATGCACTTTATTTCTATTATTATTACAAATCGTAATATATAACAAAATAATTATACAACTCACCATAATGCGGACTCTAATGCCGCCACTGATCTGACAGGAGGCGGAGCTCAGGCGGTGATGTGAGTGATGGGGAACGGTTGTAAATACAGATGAAACTTCTGTTGCTCCAGCAGCTCACCTCCTGCTGTGCAGCCCCATTCCTAATGGGCCACAGCGCAGGAATTGGGGAGTATAGGCCTAGAGAGTTAAATTTTTTTAAAAAGATGAAAACATAAAAGAAATAGAGGAAAATATAGGTGATTATTTTTGTGATGATGGAGTATTGCTAAGGACTTACTAATTATAAAAGCAATAAAATACACATATACGTATAAAGAAAGAGTAAAGAAGAGACATGTTTAACTAAGACTTTAACATAAGCATATTTAAAACATAGTTAGGTTGACAAAAATATTTGCCACAAGGATAAGACATTATATGGTTAATATCTTATTATTGATACATGAAGTTTTTTATAAATCCCTAGGAAAAGCACTAAGAGAAAAAAAAACAGTACAAGTAGCCATTAAATATATTAAAAAATAATCCCAGCCTCACTGACAATCTAGGAAATGTACATTAAAATGAGGGCACATTTTCTATTAAATTGTTATTGTCTGTTATGTGGACAAACGCTAAGCAGTTTGAGAGTCCCTGAGGATGGGGAGGATGCAAAGAAATGGCACTTCAGGAGACTTCTAGAGGGAGACTAAATTGGTACAACCTGGGGTAAAAAGTAATTTAATGATACCTATTAAGAGTAATTTAATAATACTTATTAAAAGCCATCAAAATGTCCATAGCTGGGGAACTGATAGAAAAATCCTGTATCTTGATTGTGGCAATAGTTTCACAGGTATGTACAGGTGTCAAAAGTCATCAAATTGTATATTTATGTGTTAATTAAATGTAAGTTATTCCTTGATTTCTGAATGAGGATATAATGTCCATTGCCTTTGACCCATTTCAGTTCTTAAAAAAAAAAATCAGCTACATAAAAATTATTATAAGGACATTCTTCCTGGTATATCTTACAATTGCAAAGCAAAAATGGACTTAACTATCTAAAATAGGAGAATGATTAAATACATTTTGATACATCGATTTGAAGAAACATCCCACAACTAATCTAGTAGAATCATGCTTTCAAAAGCATTAAATGACATAGGTGATTGCTCTAAATGTGATGTGACATGAAGTGGGGGAGAAGAGAATAGCTTATAATATTGGCAATATGATACCAATTTTATTAGAAAAACTATATAAGCACAGGAAAATGATAAAGTTGAAATATCTCAGAATGTTCATGGTGTTAGTCATATCTCCGGGTGGCAGAAATTACTAGTGTTTTTTTTTCTTTATTTCCCAACTATTAGATAGTCAGCATGTACAATTTTAAATTTTAAAAAAGGTATTAATCTTAGCAATATAATTGAATGTCCAGATAAAAATTACACAGAAGAAGAAGGTAAGCCCACTGGGTTGCCATGGAATTGCTAGGATCGCACAGGACTTGTATCCCTCTCTCTTCATATACGTGCTGCACACACAGCAACGTTGACAGAGGAGGGAACAGATAAAGACCCCCATTCTCCAGGGGGCAGCACAGATGCATGTAGAGGGAACCCTGGGTTCAACTTTTGTCACTTTATCAGCCCCTGTCGTCAAAGACTTCCACCCTCTTTCGGAAACTATCCTTTGGATCTCATCAATTTGTCTGCCACATTCTACCCGTGGCCCTTTAAAAACTCACCTCAACACACACACACACACACACACACACACACACGCACACACACACACAGAGACACACACAGCCTTTTCTTATATGTATGTGCTATAAAATGTGTGTAGGTTTTTAGCCCTGCCATACTAAAATTCTATGACTCTGTACTTAACTCTTTAATAATCTTGACATTTTTATCTTGCCATATGAACTATGGTGTAAACAACATTAAGGACAGGAATTGGCTCCCCAGGCCTGAATGCTTAACCATCTGGAGCAACCATGCAGATATTTAAGATGATTTAATTACACGAGGGTAGCTCATAGATCTTTTCCATTGCAGCGTAACTGTCCTTAATTTGAAAACAAATTGTCTTAACTCTGCAGTAGCTGTCACACTCTCCTTCCCACAAGTCATGTAGCGTTAAGATTAAATATTATTATCATGGTTTAGCAAATCAGATGTGAACTGTGCAGCTATTTTCATACCAAGGACTGAAGTTTAAATATGCATCCTTTATTTGTTTTTCATTGAGGGATTACAGATGGCACCTAATAAGGTCTTCACGCTAAGATATCAAGAGGCCATTGATTTATTAGGTTTGGTAGGTGTGGACACTCCAAACTCGACTCAGCCTCCCTCACATTCCATAGCACAATCCTAAAGGAATGTTAGAATGACATTTGCCTATTTACTTTTCCTGGTGACTGATGAGGATTCTGTCTGAGAGATAAATACCAGCATTATGCAGGAGTGAAATTTAGGCTTTGTTGATACTTTTCAATAAAGTATATTTTCAAAACTCCATCAAAATTAAGTGACAAAAATAAAAGATATGGACTTTTCTTTGGATACATATTAGCCATAACCATCACACTCCTGTTAAATATAAAATGATTCTGAGTTTTTAGAAAATAAATCATTAATTGTACAAAAATGTTGAGAGTCAGGAAATATGAGAAAATGCAATGTAGAAGTGAATTGATGTGCCTTTTCTTCCATTATATTTGGACTGTGGCATAACTGACTATTTGAGTGTCTCTTCCTAATTCCTGTCTGCTTCGTTTAGAGTATAGGTAAAGGCCTACAGGCCAAGACTGGCCATGGAGACAGAGCCAGGGCAACAGCCAGGCGGGTGGTTATCCAGGCTATATGGCAGCTGGGACAGAAGGCACAAGCAACCCGAGCTCTATGCCCACCCATCAAGTGGCTTCAGTCTGGGGACACAAATGAGGCAGACAACCGGGGAGAGATGGTGGGATGGAGGATACACTAAGACTGAGGGCCACCAAGTAGCGTAGACCAGAAGCCTCCATGGTGGAACGTGGGACTGATCAGCAGCCAGGAAACAGCTCACTTACTAATAGTCGTCAGTGGAATCTCAAGTTTCACATTGAGCTATGGGTCTTGCACAGCCATATTCGTGGAGAAACATCAGTGTTCACGAGTAGACAACTCCAGAACAGTTTACAGCGGTCACCCTATGGGAGATGTAGCTGACCAGAAAAGACCTAGAAAGTCAGGCAGGCCCTCTGTATCCCTTGGGGACCTCCACCAAGTGGTCATGAACATTCTGGAAAAAATGGGAAAGCCAACACAGAAAAATGAAGGGTCTGCACATGGACCTGACTTTACTAACACCTATTCCTGGGCATCATTGGGTCTTTTGACCCACAGTCGCAAATTGATCCTCTGTGCATGTCATTACTTAGTAGCATGTAATTGTATAAGAAAGCAAGTCTGAATTGGTTTTGGCCAGATTACATAACCCAGGAAACTGGGCAGAGGATTGATTTCAGCAGAGCCATGATTTCTCCTGTGTATCTCGACCATTTCATTGCGCTTCTCTCTGCCCTAAACCATCCAGCTATTAATACTATAGTGACTGCAGGCAGGGGGATGGGGGAGGGGTCTTACAAAACTTTTCTTTTTCTTTTTTTTTTTTTAAGCGTATCAGATGCTACAGTCATGAATTATTTTTTCAGATCTTATTATTTGCCAAGCACAGGCAAGATGCAATAGAAGATAGAATGGATAGAAAAGAGATAGTTCTACCCAAATGGAACTTTAGGGAGAGAAAAATACATGAAACATCCAAAATATATTTTTGACATATTTAGAGAATTTTATAATTAATTATAGATTATGTGGTATTAGTAATCAACACTAATGAATCTACAGGTGGGGAAAGTTCATAAATGTACATGAATACTATATAGGATATGAATCTTTACTCTCACTGACCTACCAGTTCTTAAAATTTTGAAGGAACAGAACATCTTGAAGTCTTGATGTCTATAATTCCATGAAATATCATTTACCTGTTAAGTTTCAATTAAATTTAAACTTATTTCTGTTTCAGTTGGGAAGATTAATATTTTTCTGTTTTAGTAGCAGAATACTAATGTTTCAAGGGAACACATTTTGAGGATAATGATAATAATAATAATAGTTGTTGTTATAGTTAATATTGGTTGGGAACTTCTTATGTCCCAAGAACACTGTTAAGCCTTCTAGATGCATTAGTTAATTTAATTATAATAACAACACTATGAGGTGGATAATATTGTTATACCCATTCTACAGATAAGGCAACTGCCAAATTCAAGAGGATTCATAACTTTCTAAGTCACTGAGCTGGTAGTTATCAAAGTGAGCAATCAACCCTGGCATGTGTGACTTCCAACACCTTGTTCTTAATTCCTCTACTCTACTCCCTGTCATGGAAAGACCAAAATCGAAAACATGGAGGTCTGAGGGAGATGGAGTAGGATTCTAGGAAATTTTATTCTGCTAAATTCTTCGGAACTCAATGCTTCTGGAAAGCTTAGTGATTCTGTTGAGATGATGTTCATTGGTATTCTGTGTGTATTACTTTCTTCTATTTTTTCCTGGGGGGAAGACCTTACCAGTTGGAATTACTAAAATTGACTGCTTTAATAAAGTGCTTGCAAAGACTCAAACTGGTTAATGGTAAAGCCATTTGTTTCAGTCATGTCAACAACTTTGGCTTTCATAAGAGTTTTAATAAATCAGGGAATGGAATTTAAGAAAGCAAACAATCCAAGGAAAACTGCTTGTTTTTGTAAAATAGCAAAGCAAAAATGGGAACCCTTTTCAATTTAGTTGCAGCAAATGTCAGTTGGAGTCTTAAAAATTCTTAGAGTATGTGATTTATCCTACAGAACAAAAAAGTAAATAATAAATACTTTTTAAAAGTCTTCTTGGGGTCCTATCACTATTATAGTTGTTTAGATAGAAAAATATTTTATGATATATTCACTATCAAATTTATAGAGAGTTGATGTTCAGTAACATTTATTTTTAAACTTGTTTATTGAAATATATAGTCTACTAGAAATAAATATGCCTACAAACTAGTGAAATCAATTTAATACTAATTCGGTCTTGTTAGTCTGTTAAAAAGAATTATTGGCTTTCAAATATTTTCACAAAGTCCTTTGTTACTCATGAATACCATTGAGATAATGTGATTAAAGGCTGTGAATATCAATAAGCTTGAAAGCATGCTAATGTTCAAGGTCATATTTTTCCCCCTTCAAATTCTATTAATAGCATTCTTCCTCTCTGCTATGTTCATCTTTGTGTGTATAGCCCCGAAGCTCATGTGTCAAGTATGTGGTTTTTTCCATGATGATTATGGCAATGACTTATCTACTATCTGCTGCTATAAAGTATAAGCTTGAATATCAACTGATTTCAGCTATGTTTATCATTTGTTAGAAAAACATAATCATATATCTATCCAATCAGGAGAGGAACTAACGGTGTTACATGGAATTGGAAACTAATTCCCTTATAAACATTTTAAGTGGATATAAAGAATTATGTGCTCAGTTGCAATCATGAATTTACTGAAGAATGGGATGTAAATACTTCAGGGAATGCACAGAGACATGATGATCTAAGAGCATTCTAGATTCTCTCAGCTAAAAAGTGCAGGAATTGAAGCTCATCTCTAGTGCCACTCTGGGCTGTTTGTCATGGAAGCTAGAGACACTGGCACAAGGATTGTCAGGCTGAGCCTGGCTGTCACCTCTGAGAGACGCCTGTCGTGAGCTTCATAAGGTAGGAATGGTGGCTCACATGCCACCATCTGTCACCCCTGACCAGGGCGCCAGCAGAATTTGAGAGTAGATGTGATTCCCTGCCCTGTTCTCTCCCCATCCCGCCATGCCCAGAAGCTCCCTCCCTGCTGCTTTTGACCTGTGGAGGGAAAGGGGGAGGTGGGAGACAGAAGTTCTTGTGTTCCAGAGATTTTGCAAGTGTTCAGAAAGAGAGCATGGGATTCAGTCAACACCAAAGCACTTTCACCTCTAGCCAACAAGTCAGGCCTTCATTGTATTGTCGTATGTAAAAGCCAAGAAGTGATAATTGACTTAAGTATCATTACACTAGAATTTAATGATTTTTGGTAGAAATGGTGTAAAAGTTTTCAGTGAGGTTATGCTAACTCCTAGTAGCATGTTCCGCAGCCTTTGATGTTCAACCACATCATCTGGGGCCCGTAGCTAAAGGACGTCAGACACACGCTGGCATTGTCTTGTGATTCCAGATTTTGTGTGCATCGTATATGCTGGGGCCCGGGGGACACCAGTGCTCAATGGGAAAGCTGATGACCTTATACAGGTCTTATCAAAAACTCTGCTATTTTAGGTGGTATGTAGTAGATTAATTTTGCAATCCAGGAGAAGGAGCTGGGCAGAAAAGACAAGAGTAAGGTGAGGCAGCACCATGGAGCTGGCAAAGGGATGGAGCCTTGTCGCTTTATGTTATTCAGTGGGTCAGAAATGGTCAATGATTTTCTCTTTTTTCCAACGAGAAATGGCGGGGAGGAGAAACATTTTAAAGTTGAACCCAGGACTCTGAATTTATCTGCATGGGAACCCACAGCTGTCATGGAAACCCAAGAGCTGTCTTAGTGAGGGGATTCAGTCCTTCACACATGCAGCTGAAAGGATTGCAGCCAGTCCAGCCAGGAGGTTACCTCAGCGTAGACCAAGTAAATAAATCATTTGGCAAAAGCCATTTCAGAGTGAAGGGTACTGGAAAGTCATAAATCAGCCAGCATGTCCATGTATGGTTTTGCTAGAATGTAGGAGCAATTTAGAGACTTTTAAAAATGTTTCTTTGATTGTGCATGATTTGAAGAAGAGCCCTGTGACCTGACGAACCAGTTTCTATGATTATGTCAAAATGAGATAGAAAGAGAATATGGTATGGATTTAATGCCAATTCACTTATTCAGTCTTATGCAGTTAAGTCGTTTTTAGAACATCATGAAATTTCATTTCATGCCCCAATAAAACTTAACGAAAATGTAATGGGTTACAGCTTTTCCATTTGTTGACTTTTCTCCTTCAAACATCTTTGATTTTCCATCCTTTGAATAGATTTTTTAACAATGCCTTGAATGTCATTCAAGTAACCCTTTTCTCCTGTCCCCTCCCCCACCTGTCTTTTTAAAGTGAACTGTTCCCAAAGTGAACCATTCCTGATGGGACCTCATGTACCTATGAGCACGTTTTTTACAAAAACTGCTTCTCATCCAGGGCATAGCCTACCCAGCATTGGGAGTTATTTTCTTTTTAGTCTCTTCCTTGCCGCTGTGCCCCCTCCCACCGCCCACATCTTATCTAAGAGAAAGGCTGGTGGCTGGTCCATAGCACCACAGTTTCAGGCTTGTGCCATGTCAGAAGTCCAACCTGGCAATCTGTCCTCTCCCTCCCATCCGACACCACAAGCTTTTGAGGCATCTCACAGCCATTGGCCATCAATGTTCAGCTCAAGAAATCATCCCAACTGCCTTCGTTTATAGCCTGTTGTTTAGCACTTAACACCTGTTAATGCTCTTCTCTTGTTTTTTTTTTTTACTTTCATATGTCAGAAGAATGAAAAAGCTTAATTCTTT
>NW_012150618.1:1899300-1927426 GCF_000956105.1 Propithecus coquereli | reverse complement strand
AAAAACTGCAATAGATTTATTCTGTGAAAGAAAATGCATTTAAAATGAGCTATAAAAAAGAAAAAAAAAGACCTAAGTTTTGTGATAGCCCTATATGAGTACCCAGTTCATAAAATCCAAAAATGAGGAAAGATTTCATCACTGTGATTGTAGCCATCACGTAGTGTAATTTACTAAGAATTTTTTGTGCACCAAATGTTTTACGAGCAACCATACTCACAAGTGCCCTGCTATCCTACTTTATATTCTCACAGTCAGCATATGCAGGATTTTCAAAAGGCCCCTGTGCATTTTGAAACTTAAGTTAGGTGATAGATGGACGTCATGTTACCTTAAAATAAATGTCCTAAAATTTAGGAAAATCGCATTATACAAATTTCAGGATCTCTGACAAAAGAAGGTAAGTGGCATTTTAGAGTTGACAGAACTGAAGACATTATCAGCTATGAGAAGAAAATTCATCACTCAGTATCTAAAGTTGCCATTTATCTTAGGGAAATAAGCAAAAGGCACGTGATCACTTATGAACAAGGATGTATATCACATATTATTTACAGTCATAGAAACAGAAAAACAACCCTGTTACCAAACAGTTGCAGACTGATTGTATGGCCTTTGAGGCATCCATAGAATGGAGCACATAAAAACACATTGCAAAATATGACTTGGAATACTTAATGACACAGGATGATGCTCATGATCAGTGAAGTTTTTAAAAGACAATAAAACCAATTAAGCAGTATAACAGAGATGTATTTTAAAATTCATATGCATAAGTAAGAAAAAGACTAGAAATATATTACCACAGCAATAATTGTGTCTTGATTAAAAATCATTTTATTTTCTTAATCTTTGTCCTAACTTTTCCAAAAACTTTACCATGTGTATATTTGTGTATGTATGTACATACATGTAAGTATATATGTGTATGTATATATGTACATCATAACCAGAAAAATGAATTTTTAAATTGTAAAATATTTTTAAAGCTGAAAGTCTATAAGCTGCCCAAGGGCTTTATGGGGATCCTATATGTAAGTAGATAGGTAGCTTGATCTATAGGAAACTCTGGAGGAAGAAATAATAGCCCAACATAAAAAACAAGACAAAGAACTGTCCTGTGGCCATGTCACCATCTGCGGAGTGCCCAGAGGGACAGTGGGTGTTAGCAATTGACTTCGGTATCATCAGGGCTGGATTTAGACAATGAAGTGTGATTCCAGGAGAGGGGCTCTTCCCTGTCAAAGGAGGAGTGTGTGTGTGTGTGTGTGTGTGTGTGTGTGTGTGTGTGTGAGAGAGAGAGAGAGAGAGAGAGAGACAGAGAGAAATTCAAGTAAGCTAGGCCCGCTAATACCATAGAGACTATGAGAAATAGAGAGGAATCCTGTACATAAAGTATAAGCAAAGCTTATACAATTGTCAAATGCCAAAGGAATTTGGACAGAACTGCTAGGTTAGTATATCTCTTGATCTTCTCTGTTTCATCAGGTTGTCCTCATCAGTCATTGATTCGGGCTTTTGTAATACAATTTCAAATAAGGTAGCAAAAATACAGAAAGTAACAAAAATGCATTTCTCAATAATTATTTCAAATAAAAAAAAGTATTTCTGGCAAAGAGATACATTTCATTGATAAAGCCGTAGTAAGTCTTCCAGTAAGTTTTCTTTTTCAGAAGTAGTTTTAACACATTAACTGCCACGTGAGTTGTATTTAACTCACACTAGTTTTGAGCCCAGGGCGTCCTGAAGCATGTGTAACTCACATGTCTCTAACTTGAGACCTGCGTGAACTATTTTTCAAGTTGCATATAACTCACACACAGAAAACAATAAGAAATAACAAATTTTTCATTTAATTAGAAAGGATCTTTTTGTTTTAGAACTTTTTATTCTATTTTCATAATAAAACTCTGTGGCCCCAAGGAAAACAAATTTTTTTTTTCTAGCGTGGCAGCCAATGTGTTAAACAGAAAGGTTTGGTTCAACTGTTAACTGTGACAATAAACTCTTTTATTGCCATTCTCATGCCCAAGTCAGTATTTTAATGACAAAATGTTAAGTCGAGGAAAGCATGCTTGCATATTTAGGGTGGTATATACTTTCCTAGAAATATGTCAGCTTTTTGATGATTGGGGTCATGATGCCAGACTTGGAGAGAAAGTAAACAGGAGCCCTCGTCCATAACCCAGGGCAGCAGGGAAAGCAGGGAGCTAGAGCTGCTGACCTTGCTGGGCACTGAGGCTGCCCCACGGCCCATTCCTCCCAGCACACGGGTCTGGCCAGGAGGGGCTGAGCCTCTCTCAGCCCGGACATGTTGAATTCTAAACTTGAGGATCTCAGAGCGTGGTTGTAAGGCCCCTGCATCAACATGAGCTTGGGTGCTAATCAACAGGGCAGAGCCACGGACCCCTCCCTGCAGGGCGACCTCTGTAGGTGTCAGGCGCCTCGGGTAATGCATTGGGCATTAAATTGGTGGCCCTACACAAGGGCACAAAAGATAGACATCTGAAGCCACCAGTGCCACCCCTTTGTGTGCCCCCTTCTCGCCCTTCTCTGATGCTCCATTATGAGGAGCATCCTTCCATCCCTAGGGAAACAGGGATTTCCAGATTGCCCGGGGAGTTAGTGGAAGGATTGTACATTTGTTTCTCTCTTTATTGTTTACTCTTCCTCTTTGAGGAGACAGACTGTGTTTTCAGCTTTTATTTTATTTCTTTTATTCCCTAGAATCGCGCATTGTGCTCATGACTGTGTTGATGAATGGGCAAACGAAATCCAGGCAAGAAAATAACTAGTTACCACCAACACCTCCCCCCTAGCAATTTTGGCAGATTCTGAGGATATGTAGGGTGGAGTTGGACCCCTCAGGCAATAACCTGGAGGCCCCTCTGGTGAGCCACCCTCCCCTCCAGATTTCAAGGGGTTAGGACCCGCCTATGCAATACATTTCCGAAAATACATGCTCCTCGTAGGGATGACTTCCATCCCACAGGGGCCAGTGTCCTGGTCTTCATGGGCCCTCAGTGATCTATCCCATGTAGGACAATGGCTTCCTCTTCCTGGTTCCTTTTATTGTGCTTCTGCTTCTAAAAATCAAAGCAAAATTCAAGCATTGGCAAGCCTTCATTCTCTGCCGTAAACGAGCCTAGTGCTTTCAGGCATTTTTTTTTTTTTGAAAGTAAATCATATATCTTTCACTTGGCTACACAGAGAAAAGGTTCTCCTGAAATTCAAAGCGGTCTCAAATTATTTTTAATTATTTATATTTCCAGATCTGGGGAAAAAAAAAGACTGCCACAAACAAAAAACCCTCTGTTTACCAACCCTAAGCACCGAGGCAGCCATGAAGTGCTTTTTGTTCTTTTCTCCCTTAATTGCCATACCTCCAAGAAGCTGTTCTTAACGTGCCATCGATCATCTGAGTGGCAAATCCAGCGCTGGCCCGGCCAGCCCAGCACTTTGCTGCAAGCCTCGGTGACACACATTCATTTCCGTCAGAGGCAGCCGTGGGGAGCCAGGCTGCCCTGCAGTTCTAGTTCATATGTTTGAACTGTGTGGCCTCCTCATATAATTCAGGAAATGAGTTTACTCTATCTGTGACAAGCATCGTGTTCACACGGTTTCAGGAGCAGCCAGCGTGGTGCAGGGCTGCGCGGGGGTGGCAGGCGTGTGCCAACGCTGGGTAGTGTGCCCACGGGGCTCCTTTCCACTCCCCGGTGCTGCACCTGACCGTGACCTCATCACACCTGTCACCTGAGAAAGTGCGCCTTGTCCCTGTGCGTTGGAAATCTCTGGATGTGATCTAACCTGAGATTGGAAAGCCACAGTTTTTGCAGACAGGCGCTTCTTAGGACAGCAGGGCCTCTTGGTTGATGGCCCCTCGGCTCCCCTGACACTGAAGAAGTGGTGCCTTTTGACTATGCTTATTTTTTGGGGGGGTAAAATTTGGCCCCACTTCTAGTTGTTATTAAACTTGTATTTATTTCGTGCACATAATCTCTGCTGGACCAGATTGTTGGGGGTAGGGGTCAGCGTGGAGTGCGTATTCGCTTCGATGGAGGACAGGACTGCCAAAGCCAGCCTGGCATCAGAACATACTGCAGGTTGGGGGTGAGGTTTTGTTATTTTGCATATGGTTAACCATCTCAGAGGTCATAAAGCAAAGCCTCTGTCCTCCTGTGCAGCAGCTGGGTTTATACAGTGTTTCCAGATTGTTTACTGTGGCCCAGAGCCAGGGCTACATCGTTTTTCCATTATGCATGTTTGACAGATGAAGAGAGGTGGGAAGGGAGACTCCAATGGGCAGGTTTGTGATTTCCTTTTTATTTACATTAAAGGGACTTTTAAGAGAACTGAAGATTATGAACCAGTCCAAACATAATGTCAATGCAGCAGAGGTAGAGTGGGCCATTGCTGTTGCTAAAATATCCAGATCTTGGGCAGTAGAGCAAAATAAAAGCAAAGAAATTGGGCAGTAATGTCATTATGCTTGTCACTGCACAATCTTGCATGCAGACAGGTCACTGGTGAATGATATTTATCATCACATGCAGAAGTCAAGTTCATAGTGCGTGCCTGGCAGTGCAAACCAAAGTCCTGCGTGCAGTCCATGCACATGCATCCCGTGCAGATGGCTGTGCTTGGTGTCAAGGGCCCTGCAGAACCCCTCCTGTGCAGTCCTTTCCCTGAGACACCAACTCTCTGCAGACACTCCCAGTGGCCTGGCCTAAGTTCTTCCACCAGGAAGTATTCAAGACTGAGCAAAGAGCCACAGTTTAAGTTATATCCACAACAAAGCCCTTGGACTTGGGTCAAGAGGATGTCATCTGAATGAATGTCTTACTTCTAAATAAACCATTTTTCTTTTGCTAATGGAGAAACAACATTAGAAAGTACCAAAATGATGGCAAAGTAAGTAATTGAACAGCATTCATATAGCAAAATCAGGTCACACGGATGTCTTTTCGCTGCAACCGTGTTTGGATTTCTTGAGTTAATGGCTGTCGTAAGTAACATACACAGCATAAATTCATTAGCTACAAGGTGGCAGCTTCTACATAGGTACTCATGTTTGTGGCAACTTTCCCTTATCACAGTTTTTCTAAGCTTTTCTAAGTATTTGTAAGTGATCTGCCGTCGTTAACATAGTGCTCTTCAACAGAGCAGCTAAGAAAAGCAATTTCCACTCCCTCTCCAGAGCAACCCATGATCCAAACCTTCTTTATCAGGCTACCAGAAATTTGATTTCTAGAAATGGAAAGTTTGCTCAGGAAGGACTCTCAACTAAGGAAGGAATTTAGCAAAAACAACATATGTGTATTCAACACCAAAAGTTGCCCTTTGGGTTAATCCAGTCTTACAGATGGATTTAAAATACAGGTTTCAAATCAACAAACATTTATGGAGGGTCGTTATGTGCCAGGCCTGGAGCTGGACACTGGGGAACTGAAAATGAAAAAGACACAGTCCCTTTCAGTCTGAAAACATTTTTGCTGGCTTGCAGGTTTTGCACCAGATCCTCCCAGACTTACCAAAGCATTCCCCTCGACTTAGAACACTCAAGCCCTTCTTTTCAACCGATCCCCTCAATGCCAGAATACACACAGGGCGAGGAGAAGTGGGTGGTTATAGATTTCCACTCAATTTGGAAATTAACAGCCTGTGATGTAGCAAAAAGGTGCTAGACTGGAAATCAGAAAGCCGATTTCTGGTCTCAGGACTGTCTCGTACTGGCCATACAACTTTGAATACGACCTTGAGCTGGACTTGTGACTTTTTGGGCCCTTGGTGTCCATCGGTAGAATGGGTTCCTGTGAAGATTGAGTGGATAGTAAGGGGTGCTGTAGAGGACCCTCTGCACATGAAGGGGACACTATTCTGTTGGGCTGGGGGCTGTTTGGACCACTGTCTAGAAGGCTTTATTAACTACAGAAAATGGCCACCCCTACTGCACTCATTCTATTCCTGGTCTTTCCCCCTCTACCAGCATTGGGTGACCAACTACAGGTGTTTATGTCATTGGGGGTCAGCTATAAAAAGGTTCTTCTTTCGGGCCCTGACTTGTTTTCCGGGTTTTTTGCCCCCCTTTCTTCGGGGGGGGGCCGGGGGTTGGAGGGTTTTTTTTTTGACCGTTCCCACCCCGGTTGCTTGGCATGTCTGTAAAGAAGAGACAATCTCTATTATGCTATTCAAGTAGAAAGGTCACAGGTTGGAGTTTTTTTCTTCTTCTTTATTCCCTTCTGAACACTTCGCAGCTCAAAACCAGTGCCTATTTTGAGGAAATTTTCTGCAATTACCATGAGCATAACTAAGGAGATTATTTGGCCAATCTCTAAAGGTAAATAACAAAAATGAAAAAACAAAAATCAAAGGCATTTTGAAGCCACAGCTTCTCTTTGCCAAAGTGTATTGATGAATTAAAGGACAGGGACAGAAAAATACGATGTGGCCCACAGCTGGCCCTGCTGGTCCAGAAAGGCAACCGAACCACAAAGTTAAATGCTGGAATGTGCAGACCCACTGGGAGCTGAAGAGCCCCTGATGTGAGGGTAGACGGCTTCCCGCTGAGGCTCCGGCTTAGAGTGGTCAGGACAGGGGCTCAGGAAGTTCCGTGAAGCACATGCGGATGGATACTAGCTGCGTCCCCACCTGCCCGCCTCCCCGCCTCACAGACACACCTAAGCCTTTTTCATGTCTGACAACACCCTCTTCCTTCTGGTGGCTCTTTCATTCACTCAGGGAGCATGTGCAGAGGGGTACTCTGTCCCCCAGGGGCTGAGCTACAGAAACACAAAGACAAATGGGCTATCACCCCTGTTCTGATCACTCTCCGCACAGAGACCTCCATTAGAAGAACTGCTAAATGAAGCCTGGTGGGATGTTAAGAACAAAATTCAGGGAAAATTTTTCATGGTGTTGATAGTGCCTCAGAGGCCTCCTAAAAGTTTTCCATCTTTTGGTTGAAACACACACACACACACACACACACACACACACACCCCTTACACTCTCAGTCTTGCACACACAGCAGATCTTCATGATTAAATAGTAGTTATGAAAGACCCAACTTCATGCAGAGTATTTAAGACAAGCCTCTGAGGCGGCTCTCCACTGGGGATTTCTGATGAAGGAGAGGAAATGTCAATGCCAGCCAACAAACCAGAGCGAGAGGCTCTCTGTCCCCATGATGACTGGCCCAGCTGGGAGGGATCTCCTAAGACTGTGCTCCATTCGGCCACAAGCCCTGGGAAGGGTTAAGAACGAGGGCTCATTAGTCACACCCCCCACACCTAGCCTGGCCTTTCCACTCGCCAGCTGTGTGAACTTGGGCACGCTGCTAAATTCCAGTGCCACAGCTGTAAATGGTGACAATAAGAGACCCTGTAGCACTGGAATTTTATAAGGATTAAATGTGTGTCTAGATATCTCGCAGACCTTGGCACAGAGAAAGCTCTCAAAATGCCTGTTGATGATGACGGTGATGATGGTGATGTCACTGCTTACAACTCCTGTGCCTGCTGCAGAATAGCTATTCCACAAATATCGGCAGAAAGAGGGAAGAAAGGTGACATTGGACCCACCAATGAGGCCCAATCGAAGCCTTCATTTTGACATGAAGCACTTGCTTCCTAGGTTTATGAAACTCAGAATTTCAAAACCTTTACCGCAGAAGCATAAAACTTGAATTTCTGTAGCAGCCAGGCAGGTAATATAAAAGAATGAACTGGCATGTAAGGTCTGGGGCAAACTGGAGCACGCGGGCCTCTCTCAAGGGGGGCAGTCACACTCAGCTCCAGAAGAATGTAGCCTCCCTTTGAGAGAAGCCAGAAATCCAGATTTCCATGTGAAATAGACCAAGTCTTACAACAACCAAGTCGATTTCTAAAAAAATACCCCACGGGCCAAACAACACACTGCCTGCCAGTCCGATCTCAGGCTGCCTTCTCGCCACCTTGCCTTGATGGAAGCAGCTCTGTATTTGTCCCTCCCTGTAGAAACGTTTATGGGTGGGCACACGAGACCTGAGCCTCTTGAAGTTGTCTCTCTGTCCTGCCGGGTTCAAAGGACATTCATGGGGTGGGCGCTCTGCATCGTGATGGCTATATTTTACAGCGTATGCCCCCCTCATGAGGACTACTTCACTTCCCAAAGGATGCTAATAATAAACATGGATTTTTAACGCATAATTGTTTTGTGGCTGAAATAACAACAGTCTGCAAAAAAAAAAAAAAAAATCCTAACAACTTCCTCTAGAACTGCTATTATGGCAATCTGGAGAGAGGCTGATTCCATAGTTCATGTAGCTTTGTTTTATTTGGAGGGAAAGTCTGGCATTTTACAAAAATGTGGAACACTCAGCAATGGAATGACTTTTCCATAGCACTGATTATTGTACAGCAAGGCACATAACCATATGTCTTTGAAATCTGATTTTAAAAATTCTCTACTTACTATACAAGGCAAACTGCTCTCTAATCTTTCCATATGAAGGTTGATGGTTTTCTGTGGGCTCATGAAAAAGTCCCTGGTTATAGTCCAGTATTTATATTTAGGGAAACCTCAACACAATGGGGACCCAGGCTAGCATTCCAGCTGCGCAACCTTGGGTAAGTCATTGACTCTCCCAGAGCTTCCATTTCTCCATCTGCAGAATGGGGTGGTGACACTTACCTCACACGGTTATTGAAAATGAGCCCGAGCAGTGGAGCCCTCCTGTGGTCCCAGCCACTCAGGAGGCTGAAGTGGGAGGATTGCCTGAGCCCAGGAATTCGAGGCTGTAGTGTGCTATGATCACGCCTGTGAATAGCCACTTCGCCTCCCACTGGGAGACATAGCAAGACCTCGTCTTTAAAATAAATAAATAATAGCATATATGGCCTTCATCCAAACCCATAATGGGTGTTCACTGCCAGTGTTGGTTCAATCAGAGTCTCTGTTTCTCCTGTCACAAAATAGCACTCCTGTTTCTGACCATAACATAAGCCTTCTGGCAATGTCATTAACCTTTTTATTAAATTTGGCAGCTCTGTGGGAAACAAAAGGTCAGAAAGGCTGTACTCGTTTATATGAAGTTTTGGTTTTGTTGTGCACGGTGGTACGAGAACTGAAGGGTAGAGGATCAGATCGTGCCACCCAGGGAGTGACGGGGAGAAGGGAAGGAGGCTGGAGCAGAGCCCTGGGAAGCACTGACGTGCGCAAGCCAGGCTGGGAAGAGGGGGCACGGGGAGAATGGGAAGGGAGCAGTCAGTGAGGCAAGGACAGCCAGGGACAGAAACCCTGCTGTGGATGCCAAGGGAGGACAGGGTTTTGGGACGGAGAGTGGCCAGCAACGTTGTGAGGTCGTGCTGAGAGGTGCCCCCTGAGTTGTCAACAAGGAAGCAAGAATAATGTGAAGGGAGTATGGAGGAGCAGAAACCAGGCCGTGATGAATTTAGTCATGTGTGCAAGTCGAAAATGTAATAACAGATGTAGACAATTCGATGCTTTTGTTTAAGAAAGGAAAGCCTTGAGCACATGTGAATTTTGATGAGAAGGAACCAGCTGAGAGAGAGAGAGGTTGACCATGCAGAAGGGAGGACAGATGAGGGAGAGAGGGAGGGCACAGAGGATGGAGCAAGAATTGGGTATTCATGCAAAACCAGAGCTTAGTAAAAAAAATTAGCTCTCGTAAGAATCCTCTGATCTGGCCGACACTTCCCTCATGTTTAGACAGGGGATGCAGGGAGGGGGCTGAGAACAGTGGGGAGGACTGCGGTGACTGAAACGCACTTGGCAGGCTGGGGCAATGGTAGGGCCTCAGGGAAAAGCTTCCGCTCTGCCCTCTGAAGGGTCCTTGAAAATGAGCTGACAATAGGCAGAGGAGTAGGAGAAAAAGCCACAGGCGTTTATTTAACATGCAGAAGCACAGGGGAACACAGGAGGATGGTGGCCCAGTAACCCAGTCAGGTCCAGATACTTCCACATCCTTCTTATTAGGGGAAGGGGAGATTGGTGCAAATGTGGCGATTTTGAGGGGTAGCAAATGATTGTTAAGGGGAATAAATGGGCCCAATGCTCACACCAATGGTAAGTAAATCATTCTCTTTGGAAATTGAATGGGACCAGTGAACAGACAATAGTTCGGGACAAAGTTTGTCCGGTCTCTAGGTGTGGTGTTTCATTTTCAGTCTCTCCTCTGTGATAGTAATCTTGTCTGGTTAATGAAATTCCAGGGGAGGGGATCAGAAGCCGTTGTGATCCTCTTTGTCGGGTCTGGCTTCTAGGTGAATAAGGGAGCTTCAGGAAACAGCCTCATCCAGCATCTGCTGATCTACAGCAGCTTTTAATTTAAATCAATCAGCACACCAGGGTGCCATTTTGGAGGTGACCTTCCCTGTACTCTTTAACTGTCCAAGGCAGGATCTTTTAAAGCTCCTGCCTTGTAGCCAAAAGTGAAAAATTCCCTTTTCCTTCTTGCCTTAAAAGTCTGTCCTGCCTGTAGAGTTTTCTAGCAAACACAAGGCGCAGGCCCCTAGTGCTCTGTCTGGCCCCGTCAATAGCTAAACCATTCTCGTCAAGATAGAGAGGTGACGTGTAATTAGAATTTGGTTGGAAAGACCATTTGGGATCTTGTCAAATATAAATCTTATTAAATATCTCTCATTACCTTATAAATTTGGATAAAATATGTGCATGTAAGGGAATCCATGTGGAATCACCAGGGCTGGAGCTTTCCAGGAAGAGACGTGACAGCGCACACTGGAATTTCAGACGCTGGTCGTCACAGCAAGGCCGACTTTCCCCAAACTCGGTAGATCCTGGGGTCAGTTTCTCACTGGGTTAGAATAATGTTTCCTACTGGAAACACATAATTATCAGTTCAAGCCACATAAAGCACCCACGATAAGCTTTCACCTCTGAGGTGGGGCTGAGAAACTCTCCAAATAGTGGTTACTGGGGTGGTTTTCACCATCGACTTGGTGGGTCTTGGCCGTTTTCATTGGACCCAGAGATGATCTAGTCCAATTTGTTCTTTTAATCAACCCTTGTCTTCCTTTAAATTGTAAACCGATTATCCATTCCCTCTAAAACACCTGCCTGTTTCCTGTAAGATCTAAGTCTGGGTCCCGAGTCGACCTGAGGAGCAGCAGCCTCTAGGCCCAGCTGTTGACCATTATGCGCTATCCCATTCTGGGGAAAGGTGCGAGGACAGCGATAAGGTTGCTGACCTGTCTTCACCACGTGGAACCTCCCGCCTCTGCTGCTTTCTGGCTACATGACCTTGAACAAGTCCTAGTCTCGCTCAGCCTCAGCTTCCTCATCTGTAAGATGGCTCTTCCATCAAGGGGCTATTGTGAGCATGAAATACATAAGTGCTCAGCTCAGTGCCTGCTGCACCTTGGTCCTCACCAAATGTAGCTGTTACTATAAAAATATACCAAAAAGGAGCAGGCTGAGCTGGGACTATCACCATCTCTTGACATGTCAGTTAACTTAACCATGTAAATATGCCCTGGTTCTTTTCACTTGTACTTGAAGGATGTATTAATAATATCACTCTCGACAGAGTTGGTTACTGGTTCTGCCCATCCGCCAACTCTCCCACCCCAGCTGTAGAGAAAAACTTACAGGGAAGTGAGTGTTATTGTCATGAACTAGGAGTAGCTTTAGAGCAATTGACATAGTAGCCTAATCTTAATCAGAGGGAAATGCATAAATCCATCATGCTATAACTTTTAAAAAATCTTCCCAAAGTTTTTCTGGCTTGAAGGTAGTAACCCTTTGCAGCAAGTCAACTCAATCCATTATATAGACCAACATTTGGCAACCAATATATCTTAAAGACTAATCTAGGAAGTTACCTTGCTCTAGGTTAAATATTTGATGGATATTTCTTGGATGGTTTCATGGTCAGGTATTTATTTGATGATACTTGCTGTACCTTGTTTTTAGGAAATTACTGTTTTAACCATAATACAAAGAGTTTTGAGGCCCTGCAATGGAACAGATTCCCAGATTACTTCTTTACAAAGGTCTAGGCTCCTCTATACTTCCCCTTCTGGTCTTTGTCCAGAACTTGCTAGGGTGGTCAACTGTTAGGCCCTTTGCTTATCATAAGATGTAAATCCAAGTCCTTCCCTCATTGCTGGTGCGATGTTTATGACTATATACCTGACTGGCACATAAAGGAACTAACCCCAGTACTTATTCATTATACTGGGGGTTAATACTTATCAGAATAAACAAGATATTAATACATAAAAGATTGTTGAAAGAAATGCAGCTTATTGATTTCTCAAAATCAAGGATCTTTAACCTATCCATAAATACCTAAACTATATATGAGCTTCATATATGAGCTTCCAGAAGTGTTCCTGAGCATGAGCTTTGGTCAGGTTCTTAGGGGGGTTAAGGACCATTATTCTGGATGTTCTGAAGTGTGTTCCCAGATCAAGCCAGACCAGGAGAGAGTTGAGGGCCTAGAACGTGCTGTTTTCCTCTCTTACTCTTGAAACTCAAAGCTGAATTTACTCTAAGGATGTTATTAAAATGTTGCTAATTGCATTACAGTTTTTCTTATGAAAATTGATACAAGATACTTCTCTATGGTTTCATAACTCGGAATAGTTGTGAATAGATTATTTTAAATTAGCAATGTGATATGTTAAATTCTTTGTTGGCTGCCAGAAAATTTAGAGCCAAACTCTCAATCTACCTCCTGCACAAATCATTAGGCCATCACAGCATTCGTTTGTGTTACTCACCACCGGGGTTCAAGAGGCTAATAAATAATATCCATTTTCCCCTTGCCTGGGTTCTAAACTAATTGAGAAATAGACAAGAGACAGATGAAGATCCGAATATCAGTCTTATTACAAAATGAGGCTAGGTAGGAGAATATCACTCGGGTGTGGGGAGAACCAGACTGACAACTTGCCATCCTGAGTTAGCCAGATCCATTTTAGAAGAGTCTATGCCAAGTTCTTGAACAAAAATTCTAGAACTGATATATTTTTTAAATTTCTTCTTTAGAATTGCTACTGGAGGCTTCAGAAAGTATCTCAGATATCCTCAAAAATGGAAAGTCTTTGTCTTTGGGGGTGAATCTCATTTTGGAAATAGCCATTTCAAGCTGTATCTTGTAAATTATGTACCTATCCAAATTTGGTGACAAAAGTTTTAGTTAAAAACAAGATGATAAGCTGGGTGTGGTGATGCGCATCTGTGGTCCCAGCTACTTGGGAGGCTGAGGCAGGAGGATCCCTTGAGCTCAGGAGTTTGAGGCTGCTGTGAGCTATGATAATGTTACTCTAGCCTGCGTGGCAGAGTGAGATCTTATCTCCAAAAAAATAAATATGTAAAAATAATATTTTAAAAAAACCAAGATGATAAAAGAAAATACAAGGACAAATCTTCATGATCTTGGATTTGGCAATGGTTTCTTAAGAATGACACCAAAAGACAGGCAATAAAGAAAAGGAAAAAAATAGATAAAATGGTATCCATTAAAATGTAAAACTTTTATGCTTCAAAGAACACTATCAACAGAGCAAAAAGACAACCTATGGAATGAGAGAAAATATTTACAAATTATATACCTGATGTACATTCAGAATATCCAGAACATTTAAAGAACTTCTACAACTTAGCAACAACAACAACAACAAAAAAAACACATTTAAAAATGAGCAAAGGACTTGCATAGACATTTCTCTAAAAAGGATATACAAAAGACCACCAAGTACATGAAAAGATCGTCAATCATTAGGGAAACCGTTAGCATCAGCATCATTGTCAGCAGTCATTAGAGAAATGCAAATCGAAACCACAATGAGATAGAACTTCATGTTTACTAGGATGGCTATAATTTTTTAGAAAAGGGAAAATAACAGTTGTAGGAGAGGAGTTGGAGAAACTGGCACATTCACGCATTGCTTACGAATGTAGAATTAGGAATGTTAAATGATGCAGACACTATGGAAAACAGTTTGGCAGTTTTTCAAAAAGTTAAATTACCATATGACCCAGCAATTTCAACTCCTAGGTATATACTCCAAAGAGTTGGAAACAAGGACTCAAACAGATATTTGTATGCAAATGTCCCTCATAGGTGGAAACAACCCAGTGTCCTTTAGTAGTGAATGGATAAACGAATTGTGGTATATCTGGACAGTGGAACATTACACAGCCTTAAAAAGGAGTGAAGTGCTGATACACACTACGACATGGATGAGCCCTGAAAATGTTATCCTTAGTGAAATGATAGACAAAAAAAGAACAAATATTGTACGATTCCAGCTAATGAGGTACCTGGGATAGGCAGATTCGTAGGATAGAAAGTAGATTAGAGGTTACCCAGGGCAGGGTGAGAAGAGGAGGGGAATAGGGAGTTATTGTTCAATGGGTATAGAGTTTTCGTTTAGACTGATGAAAGGATTTTGGAAATAGTGGTGATGGTTGCACAACATTGTGAATGTAATCAATGTCACTGAATTGTATACTTTGGTTAAAATTGTGTGCTATATTTATAACATTTTTATGTCATTAAGCATTAAATATAAAATATATAATATTTTGTTATTAAGCATTAGTACAAAATTAATGTAAAATTAAGCAGATTTTAGTTATATATATTTTGTCACAACAAAAAAATTCAAAATTTGCAACAGTTAAAATTATATTTAAGAACTCTAACAGTACTTTACTTTTCTTGACAAATGCATTGTGAAATAGTGAAGTGGAAACAGATTGTGTATCAGGTTCAACTTTATATCAATATTTTAAAACTTAAAAAAAAACAAACACAAGATGATTAGAAAGTGGTGAGATAGCCCTTATGTTCCTCCTGAAGGCAAAGCCCTTTACTCATGTAACAGGAAATAAAAGAGGAAAAACAGGTAGATTTTGCTGTTTGAAAGAATATATAGCTTACAACTGAATTGCAAATCGCATGGTTCACGTCCCATGAAAAGGAAATTGGATAGTTTATGTTTAGTCGACTGGTGTTGATATTAACACCTAGAATATGGAGAAATCTTTCCAAATATTGTCAGGAGCACTTTTTTCCGTTCTACTAATTGGATACGTAGTAGCTTTCTTTAGGGGCTACCAGTATTGTGCAGGAAATGCCGGCCCTTGCTCTTGTCCCTTCTAAGCTAAAGCGCTGCAAACAATGGCTCATGCAAGACCCCGGTTCTTTTCCAGAGCACAGGAAACTTGGAAACATGACTGTGACGGTGAAGAAGACTGTCCCCTCTCCCGAGGCCGTGCAGATCCTCTACCAGCGGATGAGATACGAGTACGAGTTCTACCACTACGTCAAAGAGCAGTTCCACCTGCTGAAGCGCAAGTTTGGACTTAAGTCTCGCGTCAGCAAGCCCCCCCTGAGGCCACACTTCTTTATCCCAACTCCACTGGAAACCGAGGAGCCAATCGATGATGAGGAACAGGATGATGAAAAGTGGCTGGAAGATATTTATAAGAGGTGATGCCAGCACTGTGTGGCCTTCATGGCTTTATCTCCTTTTTCCAGAAAGTTCTTTGTTTGGGGAAGAAAAATCCTTAAGGGACTAAATTAATGCTCGGGTGCATTAAAGGAACAAAACATTCCCACATGTTGGGGTCATTGGGAGATGCCCGATTTTGCGGGTTTTATGTGTTTAATTTTATTCTGTGTTTTTTCTTGGCTCCTTGGGTCTTTCCCAGGTACACTAGGTGGCTCCGTCACAAGGCATCTTTTCATAAAACAGCTTCCCCCTCACCCCGTATGATGAGAGAAGGGGGAGAAATATAGCCCATAGCCTAATAATTTATCATTTGTCAAATGACTTACAAAAATATTACCTCAGTGGTAGGAGACATCCACACTTGTATATTTCAGTAGAAATACAAAACCACTTCAGAGACCAGGGAATCTACTCTATAAAGTTCTAAGAGAAGAAGGTAAGACAGATTAGAACATCAATGGGAGGATGTCCCTGGTTACGTGGTTTCTACCCATATGGGTAGAATTCTGCCTCTGGTCCATCTCAGGGGACACTTTCACCAAGAGCAGCATCCTTATCTCCGAAAGAGCAAGTTGGTTTGTGCCACGTCCCCTACCAATCCAGATCCGGAGTACCTTTCAAGGTCAAAGTGCATGGCAAGCCCCATTGAGACATTTCCATTTCCAAACACCATACTGACAGATACCAAAGTAGCCTAGCAGGGAAAACAATTTGTTTTGCTGTGTAAGGAAGAAGGTAGGCAAGAAGATGAAATCTGAAGGCGTGTGGCATCAGGAAAAGGGCATGCTCGTGTCCTTTGCACCCGGTATGAAGCATCCTTCTCCCTAGCACTGCTTTAAATGGAAATCCCAGGAACCAATTTAGTCTAGCATTTGACTCCTGTGGTAGAAGCTGAAAGCCTGACCACAGACTGTGCATAATCAAACACATCCCTGGCCAAGTTGGGTCCCTTAGGACCTGGTACTATGTATTATAGTACCTTCTTGTCCTCTGGGAGGTGTCCGTTTTCAGTAAAAAAAAAAGGTGGGGAGGATCCTGAATTCTGTGCAGGTGGCAGAACTAGAGACCTATTTCTTCTGGAACATTCTTGGTCCTGAGAATCCCTACCAGGGACATCAAAAAACGAGAAGCAAAAGCTAGGCTGGCTAAGAGACTGCTTGCCGGGCTTTGTGAGTAGGGGGCTGCCGTGTGTGACCTGAGTAGATGTTGAGCAGTTCCATTGCCCTGGGGTATCTCTTCTCTCCACCTCCCACCCCCCGTCCCTGCCACCAATCAATGATGCCTTGGTCCAATCATGAGAAATCTCTTCCTTTGGATTCTGAAATGTTTTCACCTTAAAAAGTCCTAAAAATGTGCATTCTCCTGGGTGGATTAACACAGAGCTAGCTGGGAAGCCGGGGTGCCGCAGTATCGGCAGAAAGGATACTTGCAACAAATTTTGTCTAGTTCGTATTTTCCCCTAGAGCCAGCCCTTCGAGAGCACCAGCAAAGTGTGAGTTGGAAATACTTAATAGTAAATAAGACTCTGACTTTACACAAGCTACACATTTTCTATTTTTCAGAAACCAACAAGTCTCTCTAGAATTTTTTCTTCCTGCACTAAAATTGGACGTTAGCCAAGATATAGAGTGAGTCATTGAGAACCTGCCGAGTGTGTGCTAAAGCTACTTTATCATGAGATGTACTGAGAAGGCTCCAGCCCACGGGAGTCCAGTGAAGGCGGGGACCCCAGAGGCAGAGTCCACTGCTTGGCCACTGGGGGGCCTCCTTTCTGCCTCGGAGGACTATGGCAGGGAAATGATTAAGGGCAATGTTCTTAGAGGAAATATCCTTTGTCCAGTTCAGCGAGACCAGAACCCTCCCATCAGGCACGCTTTAAAAAGCAACCTGGAGAACAGCTATAGTATTCAAAACAAGTACAAGAACTGCTGCCTGCTACATTGTGAGTCATTTCTATGAAATTCCGTATGGAGAATGATGATTAGTTTACACACTGTGCAAGCTCACAATCTGAAAATAAAGTTGAGTTGGCTCTGTTTTCTCTGCTGTTGTCAGAACATCAGGACAATTGGTCATTCCAAAAGTTCTTCCTCTTACTGCAAGTTCACATGGGCCTTTCTACTCGTGTGTTCAAAGGCATTTATTTTCAGCAGTGATCATTATAACCTCCCAACAAAAGATGCTGACAGACCTACTTGCAGAGCCTTAGTGTTATTTTGTCCCAACAAACAGCCTCTAGGTCCCGAAAGTCAAGGCACTTCATCAGTTTATTTGGCACACATGACAACGTTTTTTTGGCTCTGGGCCCAACACAGTTTGTACTTCATGAAATATATTGTACATTTTACATAGTTTAATTTAAAAAATACCTTTTAAGCTAGTTGATCTTTGACTGCCTTATTTATTATAACCTTTCAGCACATTCCAAGATTTTAGTTACTCAGGAAGGAGTTAATTAAAATGATTTTATTTTGGTCTGATGGATGTTTTTTAAAAGGAAAATTATTATTATGAACCTTCAACCTACTTTCCTTGAGTGCCGTAAAAGTGCTTGTAAATCTTTTTTTTTTTAAAGAAGAGAGAAAAATGACATTTGACATTGATGGAAATTCAAAAATATATATGGAACTGAAACATTAGCTTAGCTAAAATAAAAGCAATCTGTGTTTGAGATGAAGTGTTCCTTAACTTATTCATTACCCATGTAAATAAATGAATATAAATAAGTTGAAATTTTTTCCCCATTCTGTTGATAGCTGTAAATAAAAGTTCCCGCAGGTCCTCACAGCACCCTCAGCTTTCTTAATTGGCCAAGCTTTTTTCCTCAAGATGTGATTTTGAAAAGATGTATTTTTCAAAATCTATCAACTTTCATTCTTATAATTATGTGACACCAAAAAGGGTGACTGAAAAAAAATGAGTTAGTCATTTATTTATCTAGTTGTGTATATAAAATACCAAACAACTGATTTTATCGCTATTTCCACTGCTTTGTTTGGTATCATCAGTCTCCAAAATCCGACGTCTACGGGCCATGCCAACGGTGATGTAGTAAGGGCAGGATATGCCACGTCCCTTACTGTGTAAGCTTATCTCTTTCTCAGACATGTAGAGCCTCAACTTGGGCCATTCCAAGCTCTCAAGTGAGTGGTCTTCATCCAGAAATGCCCTCCCTGGGAAAGCTCGCTGCTGCGGTCAGATGGAACTGACAGAGAGAGAAACTCCGTGCTTTCTACAGATTGGACACTGCATTCCAACCATATGTGACTGCTTTATAAAAGAAAAGAAATCAGAATCTTGGTACTTAATAAGAGAAAAATCCATTTGGTAATAAGATGCTTCATTCCAAGTAAGAATCTGAGAATCTTAAACAGCAGGTCGTAAGTTGTGACTCTGTTATTTAATTTGTTCTTCAAATGATGGACAACCAAATGACAATTGACTCTGAATGCACTTCAAAGCCCAAAGTACTGAACAAAAATGTGGGGTCGCTGGTTCCGTATAAATGTGCTATCACCTGCAGGTTTATCCAATGAGTCGTTTGGCTTTAAATGAATGTTATGGATAATGACAGTATTTCTTAAAAGGCAGAACGACAATTCACAGCCATTAAGACAAATAGCCCTCTGGGTCAAAATTGTGAGATTCCCTTCAAGTAAACGTAAAGGGGATTTATTTTACCAAAATAACTTACTTCACATCTGATGATAAAGAAACCTGGAAAAATTAAACAAACAAAAATATTTGTAATGTCCTGCTACAGAAAAGCCTATTTTAGGCTAAAACGAAAAATAAGAGTCTGTTTAGAAAAACATGAAACTTTTTTAATAGCACAGAAAAGTCACTGTGGTATAACTCAATGTGTTCGTTTGGCCAGGCTGCTACAGCCTTGGCACCTTACACAGGAGAACTTTATTGTCCCACAGTGCTGGAGGCCAGAAGTCCGAGATTAAGGCGTCAGCAGGGTGGGTTTCTCTCGAGGCCTCTCTCCTGGGCTAGCAGATGGCTGCCTTCTCCCCGTGTCCTCACGTGGTCTTGCCCCTGTGCTTGTCTGTGTCCTCATCTCTTCTTGTCAGGACCCCCGTCACACTGGATTAGAGCTCACGCTAATGACCTCATTGTAACTTAATTGCCTTGTTAAGGGTCCTAACTCAAAATACAGCCACATTCTGAAGTGCTAGCTAAGACTTGAACACATGGATTTTGGAGGCACACAGTCACCCAAAATACCGAGATCGCAGTGGAAGAGTTAGAGCAGAGAAACTGAAGTCCAGCTAGGAGAGAGGCAAGCATCACATCACAGGCTCCTGGCATTGCGGTGGGGCTCAGTGACCCAGTCCTTTCCCTCGTTTTATAGACCAGGAAACCAAGGTCCAGAGAGGAGATGCAACTGTATCACATGCTAACTTCTTCCATGAGGGTTCGCTTAACTTCTGAGCATCTACCAAATTATTAATTAAACCTTAAAGTGATGACGCAGCCCAGGGCCATCTGCTGACCCATATCCAGAATGGCGATGATGAGGCACACTCGCCACACCCACTGCCACCTGACACACGGAAGCCACCTCCCTGCAGCCTCCCCGGGAGTCGGGGCTGTGGGACTCGGCCTCTTCCTCAGAGGGAGGCCCTATTGGTTCTCAGTCACTGAAGTCCTCACAGACAGATGCCAAATAAGTAGTTTATTCTAGATTTTTCTCTCTGCTCACAGGACACAGACAGCCTTCTGTTTCTTGGTAAACAGATTTGGGGCATGTTTGCCCCTCTCAGCTTACAGTGTTTTAGTTCTCTTAAAGGCAACATGAAGATTCATGTCCTACTGCCTATAAGGAGTTTCAGATGAACCCACCTCAAAAAATACAGTCCAAGTGAGTTCAGAAAACTAGTTGATGTCGAGTGCAGACATGGCCCAGGAAAAGCAGGACTGGAGGACAAGCAGACCCCGAGCACTCACGGGGCTCCTCACTCCCCGACCGTTTGATCCCCTGGAGAATTCCCTCTGCCTGGGGCAGGCTGGGCCCATGGCTCCCACCACTGCAGATTCCCAGGGACTGCCCAGGCCCGCAGATGTTCACGGGACACCGAATCATGAACTGACCGCTTGTGCATTTTGGATTTCAACTTGTAAACACGGGGATTCCCTTCTTACAAAAAAAAAAAAAAAGTTGGGGGAGATGAAAAATCACTGTGCAAAGGAAAAATGTGAGCTAAGTTTTTCCTTTTGGAATCTTGGCTTGCAAGTTTAGCTATCTTCAATCTGGCGTACACCAGACACTGTATGCTTTGAGCAGGCATGGAGCAGTCTGCCCTACATGGCTCTGCCAGAACATTCAGACTTGACCTGTGTGTAACACGCCTCTTATTCCAGGCATGAGCAGAGACAGCCCGGGGCATGGGCCTGCCAGACTCAGCAGGCTGGCCACGGCTGCCACTAGAAGGGCGGCGAAAACCAGGAAGCAGAGCGGTTGGCTGACTAGGGCAAGCGCTGCCCACCAGCAAGGTCCCCAGGTTCAAGTCCCAGCTGCTCTGTTTCACTGGGCGTTGGAGTAAATCACTTGACCTCCTTATGTCTGAAGTCAACCCAGCTGGAAAACATTAGGGAGAAAATAGGACATCCACTGCAAAAACCAAGAGCTGCTTCTGGGATGAAGCATATCCCACCCTTCTCCCCTAAATGCTAATAGACTAAGAGCCACAGCCCTTCCTAGGCTGATGAAGGGTTTGTTCTCACCGCAAAGCATTGTATCCCCAGCAAGAGAGCATGGAATTACACATAATTCCAGGTCTGCGGATGCCCCAATCCCTCACGTCTGCAAGTGTTGTTGCCCAACATGCTGATGGGTTCACTGAAAACAACACTTGTGAAATGCGAATTGAGCCAATAGGAGCAGACACATCCTCCTACACGTCAGTTAGAGCAAACACAGCAAGGACCCGTCCTGAAGAACCATCAGCCCCTACCTCTTGGCCTGGCTTCTGCTATTCTACTTACTGTGCTAGTATCCAAGACAAACCACTCTGTGGACTCGAACATTCTTTGGGATGCGTTTGTCTAGCTGTGAGTTACCAGACTCATCTCTGATTCACAGCTTGTACTAAATACAGGCTTCCTCTAGCTTCCGTACGGTACACTGTGCATATGTGATCCTGTGAATAACAATAATAATAATGAGCCTAAAATGTCCATGTGAATTAGTCCAGGTTGTGCACAAGGAAAAGTGTTAATAAAAACCGAAAACCTGGCAGGATGGGGTACAGCACCTCTTGGAGTCTTGTTTCTCATTCTCAGAAGCAGCGTCAGCACTGCGACGCTGTGCGAGGGATCTGGGAGTGATTCTGTGGGCTGGTGATGTTTTCAGCATGGCCGATCCTTCTGACCTCACTGTAAGATTTCCATGGGTCGGGACGTTAACGTATTTGTTACTACTTTTTCAAACATGGAGGAGAGTTATGACACTGACCACAAACAACCTTATTGTCACCCTGTTTGATGTTCATATCAACTTTCTATTTTCTTTTTCTCTTTTTGGCACACTGTCCTACGTGTTCTCCCTCTTTGATTGGAAGTTAATGAAGCTCTAATCTAGTGCATATTTCCAAAAAATATTCATGAGGTGAATATAGGTGTGTGAGATAGGCATGAAAAAAATCATAGTGTTAATTTGGGAAACACTGCAGTTCATGGTGTGGTGTTCACAGTATGGTGGTATGTTAAGAGCATACTAAGGCCTCTCAGGTGTGCTGCAGTTTTAAAAAAGTTAGTTTATCTTTGTTGAATCCTAAATTTCTTAAAATTATTTGCCACAAAATGCTTATTTGAATAAGACCCTGTGGAACTAGTAGTGTTCTGGGGATTGCACTCTGGGAAACATTGCTTTAATGTCAGTCATCAGTTGCTTACCTCCTGCCAGGGTTCAGGTGTGGTCCACGTGTTCTGCTTGAGGAAAATAGATTTGCAGGTGATTAACATTTTGATAAACAGAAGACATGGACAGATAACATTTTTAGTGAAATAATTAACAAGGAATCATCTTTCAGTTTTGTTTCTTCTCCCCAGTTACATTTCCTATCTCAGGAAAAAGTAGAAACTCTTCTTAAAGCAAATGTTTTTATACTTTTTCATATTATTTGCATACCTCAGATCAATTGACTGCTTCCATTTAGATCCGTGTTCAAATCCAACTGAATAAAGGACATGGGACCCCCTTCTTTCCCTGACCTGTGGCTGGCTGTGCAGTAGGAAAGCAGTGGCGAAACAAGAGATCCAGGTGGTTCCAGTTAGGTTGATGAGTGAGATTTCGAATGCTCAGCTCTGCGGGTTGGGCCACCTGTATTGTTCTGTACACTAGGGGGCGCCGTATCCACAACAATTTATTCTAGAAATCACTAGGTCTTTCCAAATCCGATTTCTCCTCCCTATCTGCTTATTTTCCTTCATTGCTTTACAACAGTATGGCCCAGAAGGAACCCATGGTTGGTGTATTTAAAACACAATGTACTCAACGTCAGTTGATCACTAAATTATCTTTCCCAGGTCTTGTGACCTGGTTTTGTTTTGTTGCTATCATCTTAAGATTACTAGTGTATTTTTCAAATCGGTCTTTATCGGATTGTCTTTCCTGAATGTATTGCATAATTACAACATGACTGAAATTCTGATTCCGTGATCAAGAGGTGACCCTTGTGATGATTGTCACGGATAATCCTCAGGCTATACCATAATTGCAGCTGTAAAGGTAAGTATTCATAGAAAGTGGGTACACTGAGAAAAACAAGGATGCAGGAAGACGTGAAGAAAGCTGTATTGCCCTGTTACCCAGGCAGTTCAGACTAGAAAAAGATTCAGGTATCTGTCAGTTTAAACTTTTTAACATACAAAAACTTACTGGCACACACGGGGGCTACATGTGGAAAAGATGAGAGATCAGCAAAGATTTCAATAAGGAGAAGGTTTCATGTGGGATTTGAGCCTCACGTCCAGGGACAGTGAAATCTGCAGACAATAGCAAGGTAGAACTAAAGCAGAAAGATCGCTCTGTCCTTGCAGCAGATCTGCAAGAGCGGCATTGCTACACCTGTGTGTCGTATAATGGGAAACAAAGGTTCTAAGAGGTTAAGTCATGAGCTCATGGTAGCACAGTAAGCAGCACGGCCAGGATGCATATCCGAATCGAACACGCCCATGCTTTTCTTATTGCTTGTAAGAGGCAAGATAAGAATGAGGCCAACTGCTAAGGATTTTGGAAGAAATTTATATTTTACTGTAAGGGCAATGAGGAGCTCTTGGACATTTCAGAAAGGGAAAATAACATGAGGAAATCGTTTTTCTGCTTCTAAATTGGCAGGCAAGCTGATTATTCTCCCTCTCTCCTTCTGGCCCCATTCTTTACCCTTCTTGGCAGGTTCTGTATCCTGAGAGGCTGATCCCTGTGGATCGTACCACACGGCTCCCTGCTTGCCGCCTCTCGGTTGGGTTTGGCCAATGGCTGGTGCACAGGAGATGGGGAATATCTGACTGTGACAATGGGTGAAAGAATGCAAGGCAAACTGCTAGTCATCCCCACGTGTGTCCCCAGGGAGGGGCTGGCAGGGGTTGGCCATGGGACTGAAGAAGAGGAACAGAAGCCAGAAATGAAGATGCTCTATTACTGATTTCAATGAGTGGAAAACGGTGCCCTGCACAAACGCAATCAGTAGGTATTTGTTGAGTTGAACAGACCAAAAGGAGCTAGGGAAATACACATAATTAACTCAGTATTTCCAACTTGGGTAGCGATGCTAGTGATACAAATGAGCCGGTGGGGTGAGAGAGCTGGCTTCTATGGGCAGAGGAGTTCAGACTGGGATACGTGGGAGTGTGGAATTCAACCTGAGCCACCCCCCATTTTGTCATCCTCAGAGGCAGGTTCCCCACGGATCAGACCTCTGTGTGGCCACAAGCAGCTGGGACTATGTCCCAAATTCTCTCCAGTCAATCCCTAAGTGCTATACAAATCTAACCATTTTCTAGATGGACTATGGCATGAAAAAGGTTTGGGAAGCCCAGCTCTAATTTCTCCACCCAAAATACATAGGTTTTTTTGTTTTGATTTTTTTCTTGAAACAAAACTTTTCTTTCCAGGTTCTGCAATTCCTTTTGTTTGAGACTAGTCATTATTTGACTTCCGCATAAGCACAGACAGACATCAGAGTACTGATTCACCATTAAGACCGTGGCCTGTTTAATTTTTCCAGCAAAGATGATGGATTAGAAACCTGCCATCTCAAACTGCTTCGGATAAATTTGGGTGGAACATAGCAAAACTAACTGACCTAAAAGCAAATCTCTGACCAGAGGCTCCTGAGCACCAGCCTTGCAAACTGGACCAGTCTCTTATGGATTTATATCCCAAGAAAAACAGGAATCAGACACTTTTTACTGTCATTGCGCTACAAGTCATTAACCTGTCTATCTAGAGCTTCCCCCTTGACCTTCTCACTGAAGTGACTAAAAGGTAAAGTCTTCTATGAGTATGAATGTTTTTTAGTATTGACCAGCTAAACCCTGGTATCAACTTCAAAGTCCAGTCTTGATATTCATCCCAAAAGAAGGTTTTTGGCCATGCTCAGTGGCTCACACCTGTAATCTCAACATATTGAGAGGCCAAGGTGGGAGGATCACTCGAGCCGAGGAGTTTGAGACCAGCCTGGCCAACACAGCAAGACCCCAACTCTACAAAAAATTTTTTTGAAAATCAGCCATATGTGGTGGCTTGCTCCCCTAGTCCCAAACTACTCAGGATACTGAGGCCAGAGGATTGCTTGAACCCAGGAGTTTGAGGCTGCAGTGAGCCATGATAGTGCCACTGCACTCTAGCCTAGGTGATGGAGCAAGAACCTGTCTCACACACACACAAAAAAGAATTGTACAGTACTTGGCATTGAAATGTATATGCCAAAATTGATATAGTTTTAGATCAATATTTTAGAATTCATAAATCAAGAATGCAAATGGTAGTTTATTTGATTGGATAGCTTAAAAATCACAAGTAAAATCTTATTTCAGTTGAACATACTGTGCTGCACATTTGTATAGTTCCATCTCTTGTTTTAAAATGACTTCATATATGAAGCACATTTCATAGCACATTTTATCAACCGCGTGTGTAGGTGCTTATATAGATTAGTAAACAAAGGCTTGAAGAGGCAAATGGATTTAAACAAAGTCACACGGTTGGTAGAAGAATTGATTCTATAACCCTCAAATCCTTTGTCTAGTGCTCTTTTGTCTAAATTATGCTGCCATAGCCAATGTATAAGAAATCATTTTCATTTTCTTCATTTGTTGAATATGTTTATCACATAATAACTTCAGAGTTCCCCTGTGAGATGCTGGGAGTCCAGCATTTGAGCTCTTGGTCTGAGAGTTTCATTAAACATAATAGAAACAACTGCTCCTCACTTGAGACAATTTTTGAAGCTCTAATTCCAGACATAAACCTGAAATGGAAAGAGACTCCCCTGGACTAAAACCGATATTTTACCTGGTTTCCTCTTTACTACATTCTAGCTATCAGTTTTAGCACAAACTTTCAGAAAGCGAAGAGAAAAACGGCAGTGTGTTTTTTAGATTTTAGATTTAGACGCAAACTTGGTTGAGTGGAAATCTAAAAATGTCTCCTTTCCCATTCCTTGCAAATTAGTGCCCAACTCTTGGGGGCGGGGTGGCAAGTGGGGAAGGGAAGGGCATGGGGAAGAAGGAAAAGAGGTCAGGAATTGGGCTTCCCAGCCTCTCCCCCACTAACTGCCCTTCCCCAAAATCTTTCATTTCATCCCTGGATTTCCAGGTACTTAATCCCTATGATGGTCAGGTGAGATAGGAGAGATTCCTGTTTTCGTTGTAACTTGCATTGGGGCTGTTGTTAGCAAATCCAGGCCTCTAGCTATTTTGCAGACTGGTCAGAACACTGAACTGAAACCCAGAAGTACTGCAAGGGCAGAGGTAAGTCACGGGTGGCTTCTTCCTCTGCTTAGAGTCTCCGATCCAACAAACACTCCTGGGTCCAGGGAGTGCGGATACTTGCCCTTCTATCTGCCCTCTTCTCTTCTCTTTTCTTTCCTTTGAAAATAGTATAAATGAAAAATGCTATTCAAAATTAAAATGATTTTATTTTATTACTTCAACAGTATCTTTGTGCTCCAGGGAATTGGCAGAATTTATCTATATTGCCAAGTAAACATGAATCGGAAGAATTTGATTTGGGGGTGGGAAAGGACTTTAAACACAGGCAAAATGAAAGAAGTCACAAAGGAAAAAAATTAAAATCCCTGCATTTCAAAAAAAGATAAACGCATTAAAAAGGAAACAAATGGGCAAAATACCTGAGGTAGATATGGCAGATAAAAGGTTGAAATTACTCCGAAGGAATTTACATAAAGAGAATAAAATGTGTGCAAAGGACATATTAGTTCTCAGAACTTAGGTATTTTAAAAGCTAAGAAACAGGAAAAATGTTAATCCTCATTAATAACCATGGGAGTTTGAATTGAAGCCATGTGGTGCCACGGGTGACCCTTTAGGGTGGACGTGGCTAAGCGTGCCAATGCCGGGGATGAGAGGAAGGTGAGGTGAAATACTCCTGCTGATGGGAGTAAAATTTCAGTATTTCTGAAAAGTAATTTGGTAATTCAGATCAAAACCCACAATAAACGCTGAGATTCTAACTATTTTGAAAGCCCTGTTTTCAAAGTACTTATTTTGTAGTTGTAGCTTAAAATCCAAAATTTAAAATCATCTAAAGATATCAGGCATAGCTTTTACTGGAATTGGAATACATAGTTACAGTAGGTTGCTTAAAGAAAAAAAGTTAAGCTAGTCTCCTTATCTTATAGTCAGTCTAGATGTGAACCTCAAAAAATTCTTTCCTTCTGGTCGTACGACTCTAACCAGCCTCCAAAGGTAGAAGTGGTTCCATCATCACCTGCTGACCATGTTATCCTGCGCAGGCCATTTCCAAGCTCAGTGGAAACACACATTGGCCAAAGACAGATATAACTTTCCCCACTGTCAGTAAGGACACAGATAGAACTGGATTTAAAGTTGGTGCTTTTCACTTGAATGAGTTATATTTTAATTAAGAAGGTCATTCTAAAATTCCACTATGTCAAACATTTCTGGAATATTGTCCCACTATCTCTAGCTAATCTCATTATAGTTAAACATTTGTCAAAATGGAACTGGCTATAAAGAACACAAATCCACAGGCAGAGTGATTATTCTTGCAGAGTGGCTGTACACATTTGCTGAGGTTCTCTCCTTAGCAGAGCTCAGATATCTTCAGGTTGCCAAATTAATGCAGGGATTACTTTCTAGCTCATTGAGTTAGAAAATATATTTATCTTTCATACCGTCGTAAATTTGTTATCCCGAGCATCATGTTCATAAATGAGAGAAGAGACTTGTAATTTTAAATGGTCATTACCTAGATTCGAACAATACCATTATCGTCTGTTTCTGCATACAGCTGAGAAGAGTTCTGTCTCCTTAACAAACAGGATGATCTAAAGAGCTGAATCAATAATCTTAATGGGTCTGGGTTTTTGTCCTCTGTCCTGCACAGGGCCAGACACACAAAGCCAACCACTTTTTGTGTCAAGAAATAT
>NW_012150618.1:1868864-1897750 GCF_000956105.1 Propithecus coquereli | reverse complement strand
GACCTTTAGCTCCTGGATGAGCTGAGCTGGTGCCCAGCATCACATCCCAGGACAGCGCCCTTATCCTTAACCACTGCGGAATGGTCAAAATGCCTTGTTTTTATAAACTGGGGGTCAGGGGGGATTAAAAGTGGAAGGGGGCTGTCAGGTGGGGAGGGGAGGCAGATGAGCCAGTGTAACGTGGAGATGAGATCACGAGAGAGAACTCAGGACCTGAGGGTCGTGTGTTGTGGATATTGGTGGCGGGTTACGGAGGCATGGTACAGCTCACCGAACCAGTTTAGCCTACAGCCGTTGCACTGCCTGAGTGACTGCGGCTCCTGGGCACTGATGGAGCTTGGAGCAGTGACTTCAGGGCAAGATCATTCAGATAATTCAAACCCCAAACTGGATTTCTTAAGCAAATTATTGGTTCAGCCCTGTAAATTAAACTGATAAACCAGTTATTACTCAACTCTCCCTTCCATGGTAAACTGTGCACAGCCTCAGTAGATTTTTGTTTGCTTTGAGACAAGGTCTTGCAGTGTCGCCCAGGATGAAGTGCAGTGGTGTCATCACAGCTCACTGCAACCTTGAACTCCCGGGCTCAAGCGATCCTCCTGCCTCAGCCTCCCAAAGTGCCAGGATTACAGGTCACTGCACCCAGCCAACCTCGGTAGATTTTTGCCCTTTAGAGCCCTCTTTGAGTCTGCCCTGGCCAAATTTATTTGACAGTTGCAAACTTTTCTTTCTACTTTGTGCAGCATAGTTCTCTTCTCTCTGCCTCATGGAAGTCACATTCTCTGTCCCTACACACACGCTTTTATCTTAATCTTTATTTTCCGACTCTGTTGTGGTATTCCACTGGGACACCTTTTCATGCTCGACAAGAACTATGGCTGCAATTTCAGCTCACCTTGGTTCTGCCGTTCTGTGTTAGTCCGGGGAGCCAGGGTGACAGTGAGCGAGCCCAAGCGGCCACTTGCATGATGCATTCTCAGGTCTTGGCCTGCTTTGTGTCATCTCATCTGCCATTTAAAATGCCACCGCTCATGCCAGTCCATTCTCTCATTGCCATATTGTTAGGTGTTCATCACAAATGGTAATTTTCCTCAGAAATGGGAAGATCCAATTCTCAATTATAAAAGTATTTTAAGGTTCTCAAGGTTAAACTCACACTCCGGTACTTCTTGTTTGATTCCCATGTGAAGCAGAACTTAAGGTTTACCCTGATGAGCAAAAAATATCTATTGATTAAATAGATTGTTTGCCATTCAGGAGGCAACTAGAGCTAACAACTGAGAAAATCTAATGGGGACAGCTGAAAATTATAAGTTCCGCGTAATAGTCTAACAACTCCTCATCATTCCATCTGGATTGTGAGACGGTCTCTTCTGCGCCTGGGTTTCTCATTTTTTGAATAATACAATTTCACTCTATCTTCCTTGAAATGTTAAGAGTAATTCTGAAATCCTGTTGGTAAAGTGCTTTGAGTTTTTCCAAAGAAGATGGCCTAATATCACGTAAGAGCACCTTGCTAAAATAGCCTTTAATTCCACTAAGTACATACAGTGAATAAACTTGCCCTTTCCCTATGACTGAGTTAAAGAATTATTCTATAGAGTCATCAGGGTTTTACTAAGCCAAATCCACCTGGAAAAATAGTCATGAGTGATTTTTTTTAAAAATCCCTCACGTGTCATTTAACTCCATTTCCATAAATTTAATTGTCTATCTTATATCGAACTCTCTGTTTTCTATCTTGTTTTTTTTATTCATTAGTCTGACATTTCCAGACCTAATATTGATATCTCACAAAATAGCTTCTATTTAATAACAACCATCAGGAGTTATTAGTATCTCACAAAAACTGAGGTCACATTTTCATATGACAAATTGACATTAAGTACAATCTGGCTCTGGGTTTCTGATCCCTGAGCCTATGACAATTTAAATTTTTTTACTTTTTTAGTCCCAGAACCCAAATTACTTATGCAATCTTGATTGTGTAATACCGGGAAAATATAATTTACTCAGGAAAGTTGTTGCAGGTGGAAATATTGATTCATTTATTTATTCACTGTATACTTCCAAAGGCCCTACCATGTACCAAGCTCTGTGCTAGAAGCTGAAGATTTGGCAGTGCCAAGACAAAATCTCTGACCTCAAGAAGCTAACATTCCGAGAGAAAGGTAATAAATAAGTAAACAAATAAGCAAGATAATTTGATAATGATAAATACTATAAGGAAAATAAAACAGAGTGATGTGATGAAAGATCATTGGATTGGAATAGGCTTTATTAGTTAGTCAGCTAATTCATTTATTTAAAGAGTTCTTCCAATTTCAGGACAAGTTTTAATTAAACTATTCCAGAAGCCAAAAGAGGAGTGGTTTTCTAAAAATATTATTTTATTTAATTTTTTTATTGAGGTATAATTTGCATGAAGGAAATACACAGATCTTATGTACTAGAGATCAAAGAATTTTTTTCCCAATTACCAGGGAAGTTTTACTAAAGTCTGGGTTGTTGCCTGGTGGGTCAGCTTGGGGTTTCTTGGGTTTTTTTGTTTGTTTGTTTTTATTATTATTTTTAATCAACACTATAATAATTGCATATATTTATGGGACACAACGTGATATTTCAATACATGTATACAGTGTATAATGATCAAATCAGGGGAATTTGTGTTGAGAACATTCAAAGTCCGCTCTCCTAGCTATTTGAAAAGATACAATAAATTGTTAGCTATAGTCACCCTATTGTTTAGATTTTTAATCACTAATTTCTAACAACTGTTTTCATTGCTTTTCATAATTTATCTGGAGGACAGACCCCTGTTCTTTTCTCCATTTTGGAGATTGGGGAAAACCAAGACCTTTGACTGAGCATAATTGCATCTGTAGTAACAATCAGAGTAGCTACTAAAGGATGCGTGGTCTCTTCCTTACTCAGCAGCCAGGGGGGGAAATGTCCCCAATACCATTCTGCACTAAAATTGGCTCACTTCAATTTTAATAATCCACATCATGAAGAGAAGGAACTCTTATTAACGGATCATGTAAAACACGGAGCACTAGTCCCCTTCCACGTAAGTCTCCTTTTACCCTGTTCTGGGAGTCTCTGTGGTCCCTAAGTATGAATATGGATACAAGGAGGGAAAAGGAGAGTAGAAAATAAAACAAGTTTGATCAGAATTGATGCTTTAACTCATTAAGGTAAATAATGACTTTCTAGAAGTCGTCCATCAACACTTGAATGGCAAAAATACATGAAAATAATGTTCCCCCTTAAGAGAAAAAAAAAATCAAAGGGCAACAGATATTGTCGATCTTGATTTGGAAACCAAAGAATCGTAAATCCTTGAACTCTTAACCCAGCATTTTCTTTTGGTTTTGGGGAAATCTAGTCTCCATTAGGTGATGCTTTTAATCCACAAGAGTGAGTTTATTTGTCTGTATGAAAACTGGATTAGTTAGTTATGAGAAACAAGAAATGGGCAGTACACAGATGCACGTATGAGCACACACAACACAAAACACACTCAAATTGCCATTTGCATTTTGGCCTATTTAACTATATTAAAATCAGGGACATATTCAGCTTTAAGGGATTGTCCCCCAGCTTCTGCTCCGACATTGCTTCCTCTGCCTGTCACATCTGCCACCAAGTTTCCGACCATGGTCAGGTTACCAGCTTAAAGCCACCAGATATAAAACCTACAGCCCCTAAGTGCAGATTCCAGAGAGCCAATGACACTAGCACTTGCCTAGTGGCCTGGCTCCCTCCCCAGTGCCCAGGACTCAGCCTTGACTGTGGGCAGAGGCCTTTGGGAAGCCTTACCTGACCTGGCCAAGGCTGGCCAGGACCCCTGAGGGCTCATCCCCAGTGTAGTGCCCACCCTGCTACATCATAAACGCCCATCTAACCATTGTCTTACCCCCAGCCCACACCCTCTGTGGGGCAGCACGGTGTCTTGTTCACCGCCGTACTCACAGCACCTAACGCAGCACTCAGACTGAGCAAGTGAATGAATGAATGAATGGATGGCTGAGTGAACATGGTGAACTCTTTTCTTTTTCACTTCCCTGGGGAAGATGCCGTGAGAAAGAGGAGGGCGAAGGACACAGGAGAGATGGGAAAAGAGAGAAAGAGACAGTAATTTGCTGCCTCTGGAAAACCATCAGTAGTGGTCCGGATGGACCAGAATTCCCCTGATCAGCTTCAAGGGGACACTCCACAGGTATTTTATTTAAACATTTTAAAAATCTAAAAGAAAAACAAAATGAAGAGGGAAAGATCACCCAATGTGGGAATCGTACTCTGAAAGAGCCAAGCAGGTAGGTCTAATAATTCAGACCGTTTCTCTGCTCCACGGTGTGTGTGATGATTTACTACATCCATAAAGGAAATTGCAGGACTCCAAGCTGAGCGATGCTCCGGAGGCCCTGCGGCCGGGATGGTGCAGACACAGAGCTATGTTTAAGGCTGTGGCTCCAAGGGAGAGCGGGGCTCACAGCCACCCTGTGTCCACGGGTGACAGCGTTCAAAAGAAGAGAGGGATAATGGCAGCTCTGTCCCATGGCTGATGAACACAACAGAATGTAGAGTCAGCCAGGGGCGGGGGCTACTGTTCAGGCTGCAGATTTACTGTCCCAGGTTTGCTTCATTCCAACTTAAGGAGGCTGTAATATGTAATATGGCCCGTAGCGACTTCATAGTTCGTAAAAATCACGAGAACATTTAAAATAGAAAGATATATGTTCAGGCTTCAACATACAAGGAAAATAACTGTATAAAATATAAGTGTTTCAGAAGAATATTAGCACATTATATTGATTTAAGAAACCAGATATACAGCATATCCAAGAAGGAAAATAGAAACCTTAAAGCAATAAGAGGCTTCAGGTTAGAGAAGAAATGACCTTTTGCTAAGAAGTCCCCAACAGTGCTGCTTAAAGTTTATCATCAAACTTGAACCAAATGTACAGTGTCAGTTGGTGAATCCCAAATCAGATTTTCAGCATGTTACCTAGGACACGGAGAGACCCCCTGGATTTCAGAGCTACAATATTCTTAAACTATGATGAGTTACTTTGTAGAAAGCAGAGGTTCCGGAGTTTTAGATTTATGGATCAAGAAAAAAAATTTAATGGGACCAACATAGAATTGTCAGCTTTCCCCACCCCACCCTGCTTGGTTAACTAAAAACATGGAAAACGAGAAGGAGGAGTAAGAGGCAGAAAGGGGAGGAGGAAAAGAGAACTGCTATCTACCATAGTCATGATTTTGAGAAAAGAATGGACAGTTTAACATCAAAAAGCTAAGAACATAATCTCCAAATTAAAAAGATGTGAATTTGGCCGGGCGCAGTGGCTCACACCTGTAATCCTAGCATTTAGGGAGGCTGAGGTGGGAGGATCGCTTGAGGCCAGGAGACCGAGACCAGCCTGAGCAAGAGCGAGACTCCATCTCTATAAAAAATTTAAAAATTAGAAATTAGCCGGGCATGGTGGCGTGCGCCTGTAGTCCCAGCTACCTGAGAAGCTGAGGCAGGAGGATCACTTCAGCCCAGGAGTTGGAGGCTGCACTGAGCTTCGATCGTGCCACTGCGCTTTAGCCTGGGCAACAGAGCGAGATGCTGTCTTTAAAAAAACAACCAAAAAATGACATGAATTTATATTTAAGGAAAAAGTCACTCATTGTTATTTTCTCACAGGCAAGCTTTGGTGAGCCAGTGGGTGGAATAGTGGAGAAGACCCCGGGCTGTGCAGTAACAGGCTCACACCCCAGCTCTGCCGCCCACTAGCTAACTAGGGCAGGCTACTCCAGGCCCCTGAGACTTAGCTCTCTCTTCCGTGAGACAGGGATCCCTACTTTAAGGGTAACTGTGGGAAGGAAATGACACAGATACATTAGGGCGTAATAAATGGTAGCTGCTTTCTCCTTGTGAGGATCTTGGGCCCTCCTTTATCTCCAAGACTGAGTGTGAGTGCGTGTGTGGGGGTGTCTTGGGGCCGCGGAGAGAGAGAAAGCCTCGATGTCAGCACTCCCACTCCCCAATGTGAAGGCTGCCTCTCAGTTTTGTGGAATGTTGTCCCCTTCCTCCCTGCTAGGGAGTCTCCCCTAAACCTGATCTCATCTGACTAAAGATGATACCTGAAGAGACTAGTTAAGGCTGGGGGAGGGGCCCTGGGCCTCCCATCCTGAATTCTCCTTGGCCCATGCTGGAACCCCCATAAAACTGCTAGGGAACCCACCATTTTGATTTAGAATGAAATTGATTTGTTTGTCAGCCATCAAGGCAGATGGAGTAAGTGTTGCCAAAAAAATAGAGAATTTGGCCCTGACTGTTTCTTGTGTTACATAGACCTTTTTAGCTACAGGATGGATATCAGAGTGTAACATGGTGCTGTAAAATGTAGAGTTAGGTTGGATCACACCCCTCCCTCTTTCCCTTCTGTAGGCAAAGGACATGCAGATATTTAAGGAAAAAGCTGAGGCTTTGGATTTGAGAGTCAGATGTTAAGTTAGGGACAAAATGATTTAACCTCTTCCCTGGGATATTCTGAAATACTGCCCCAAATGTTGGTTTGCTTCAAACTCTGTAGCTACCTCACTAGAGAGGAAAATAGAGCCCTAAGAACAAAGGCTTTTCCCAGGGTCCCCTTGGGGAAAGTCCCCCTGGACTGGCTGTCAGGAGACCTGGGACTTCATTGTTCAACTATGTATGCCTCAGTTTCCCAGAAGAAATATATGAGTCCTTTCTCTGTGGCAAAGATCAAAGAAAACTATAAATTTGAAAAAGTTCATAGCACTAGTATAATATGATATAATTTTTATTATAGTAATATTAACGAAATTTTAGCTTCCTTCCTTCTTTAAAGGCCTAAAGTTTAAAATAAAAACACTCTAAATAAAATAAATGCTCACCCAGGCCTTTGAGACCTCACAGAGAACTTGGCTTTCAGCCATGATGTGTGTACTCAGAAGCCCTCAAGGGTCTCCCGCCCCTTGGAGAGCAGGGCCACCGGGGCTTCAGCCCCGCCATGAATTCTAGTTCTGTAGCCTGTGGACCCTCAAGATGCTACTTAGGATTCTTGTGTCTTCCAGAAAGCCCTATCTTTGCATGGCATCTTCTGCCCTGGGTTCCCATTTCTTTGTGTTGAAGGTTTCAGGCAAGGCAGGTGGGAAACAGAGAGGGAACAAGGACAGGCTTCATGGCACACAACAGGCAAGCCTTCAGACGAATGGCTGGCCCCTCACCTCTCCTGGGGCTTATTCTCCTGCCCTCCTTCTCACCTTTTTCACTCATCTTCCTCTTTCTTCAGGTGCAAAACTCTCACATTCCTTCCACTGTCTCCTAAGGAGCACCTTTCCCTTCCTGCTGCTGGCTGACATCCAAAGGTGTCGCCCAATCTAAGCAGGCTCTTCAAGGAATTTTTTTCAAACAAAGTCATATCTTTTCTCAAGAGGAGTTCAGATGCCAGCTATTAAGATAATACAACTGTCACTGACAGCCATGTGAGTAAACCAGTGGTTCTCAAAATGTGGTCCCCACACCCCCACACCAGCTGCATCAGAATCACCCATCAACTTGTTACAAATATAAATTTGGGGACCACAGACCTACTGAGTCAACACTCTAAAGGTGTAGCCCAATGATCTGTTTTAACAAAAGCCCCCAGGAGATTCTGATGCCAGCTAAAGTATGAGAATCGCAGAGCTAACTAAGGACCAGCAGCATCTTTACCTTGCAACCAGGTACACAGCACCCAGCATAGTGCCTGCGAATAGCAAAGGTTCAAGAAATATTTGTTAAATCAATGAATGGACAAACTCCTGATGCCATGTGAAGAGGAAGAGGAAACAATATAAAACAGTTTCTGCTTTTGTGACTTGAAACAAGCAACAATGCAGAAACAATGCACGACCTTGAAGTCCTAGAACAGCAAGTCAACTCACAGATATGTAGCCTGCGTTTCTGGCTGCAGATGAGGAAGCTGGGACTGCACAACCTCCCTAATAGTGCTCGGGAGCAGAGCAGCCCCAGGACCCAGCTCTCAGGCGTCCAGGTGCCCTGGGATTTCCCCATTCCACACCCCCTCGCAGGTAGAGGATAATTAATGGCTGAATTTCACAGTTCAGGCCCTAAATCTGCAGGGCTCTCAGGGAGAACTCAGTGTGGGCAGGAGGGGTTGGGGAACTTGTGCTGAGCTTCTTTTCAGAACAACAAAGATAGGGCTGAGCACAGATTTACGAGATGTTCTTTTCCAGTTTTGGTAACATTCCAAAGCAGAGGACGCAAAGGTGGCGTAAGCTTTTCTTTAGTGGGCATAGGCTGTATTTGCCCAAAGAAGGAAGCTGGCTCCAACCAGACAAGCCAAGGTACTGCTTGTCCCCAAGGCCTCGTATGAAATGGAGGTTGGGCTCCTGAAAGGCAGGGCCTTCAGGTCTCCTCCGTCCCTGACATGCTCCTCCAGGGTGGTGAGGATGAGGTTTGCCTCTCCCTTCCCTTGGATGCTCTTGGCTTTCTCACTGCTCTCTCCTTGGACATGTTCACCCCTCTTCGCTGTCTGTCCCTTCCAGGTAAAGTTGAGCAGCAGCAGCAGCAGTAAAGTCCACCTACCTCTCTGAATGGGAGGTTCCCCCACCCACAGGTCCCAGTCACTGCCAGCAACAGGCCCTCTAAGTAGTCATGACCTTGGAGTCCTTGTGGTGTGGACGGAGGAGAGTGGGAGGTGTGAAAAATCCAAGTGAAACCCTGACGATTCCCCTTCAAAGAAAGTAGGCTGGTACCCAGGGGAGGGCGAAAGAAAAGAATGCTACGCTCGCAGATTCTGAAATGAATGACTAAGCTTCAACCCACGGCCCGTGAGAGCCTGCAAGTGACATGTCTCACAAAACCTCCAACAGCAAAACCTGACAGATGACATAAATAAATTAATGTAATTAAATAAAAAAGGAAGAGAGGAAAAGAAAGTGCCTGCAGAGCTTTTCAAGAACTTGAAGTGTCACCATGCATGAGTTAGAAGTTGTCTTTCAAAGGCTATTACAGGTTGGTAAGTGCTGGAGAACCCAGCTAATTGTTAATCAGTGACTTTGTTAGAATTTTGTTAAACTAAAGAAAAACAGTATGTTTAGCTACTGAGGTAAACTCGTCTTTGAAAGAAAAGGTTAACTGAAATTGGGGTTACTGTTTCATCTAGAATTTTAGTGGACATTATTTGTTAAAAAATCATCACAGATTTATGTGCAGAGGGAAGTGGTGAGTGGATGTAGAAGTGGGGAGGAAGCATCAAATCAATAATTTGATAGCAGAGCCTCTGCAGAAGTTAAAAAAAAAAAAAAAAAAGCTTTCCAAGTTCTACACAGAAGAAGCCAAGTAAATACCTGTGTATTTGGACTTCAGCAAATACAGAATTACTGTCTAGTGGAGGGAACAAAGTCCACTTCTGAAGAGCCCTGTGCCTTTGATGACCAGAAATCTAGGTATCCTTGATAGTTCGCAGCGATGTATGAAGCTGAAAAACACTATTTCTTTCATCTAATTTTTTTCAGGTCAGCTCAGTCAACCTTTTCATGTATTTTTTGAGCAATTCTTGGAAAGAGATCAACATTCCAGTAATGTAACTGCCATGGGGCCGGTGTGCAGACTCAGGGCCCTGATGCGTGTAATCTGAAACAAACCCACCACTACCCAGAACTCAGGAAGCCTAAGTCTCAGCCTGAAAAATGACCTGGAGTTATGTATTTCTCCCCCTTGAGTAACAGCAAAATCAGTTACTCAATAGCCAAGCATTTCATGTTTGTGTGTCTGTGTGTGTGTAAGCACACGCTTTTTATAATTTTTAAATAGACATCCTCAAGCAAGAACCTACGTGTTTTGTTGGGCTTCATCTATCAATAGTGGTTGCTAAGAGATTTGAAAGGAAGTTGAACATTAACTCTACAGATACCAGGTTGGATATATCTCCGTTAGCCGTGGTATAATTATGGTCGAAGGGGTCAAATGAAACCACACTTTACTAATCACAGCTATCATATAAAGAAAAGGAGACCACAAAGGAAAGCTTCTGGGACTAAAGTTGAGATCACACTTCAATGGAAATTATTTGAATTCTAAGCCAACATAGGAAAAAGGAATCTGTTCTGAAGTTTATTGAACCATCTTGGAGAAAGTGTCAATGACCATATGCTTGAAAATGCTACATGGATGACAAAGGTTTCCTGTTGTTCCTGGACAGGCCCAGCGTAGTTACCAATGGTGGACGCCAGCTGTCTATTGATGTATATACTCCACATAGAAAACATCAAGGTCAGACTGGCTGGTGCCCTGAGTAGAGATGGTGCTTTCCGGTGTTGGGGGGCTTAAAGCATGCCCGGGTGGGTCTGTGGCATTTTCCCTCTGTGCTTAAGACAGTGTGCTCTAGTCCCCTCTCCCCACACATGCCCCACCCAACACCTCCCCTCCCCACAGCCTGCACCTTCAGGGAGGGGAAATTCTCATCACACATTCAACTCTCAATGAAGCATAAGGAAATGACCAGGCTTAAGGACCCCCCAGGGACACGGCTTCTCCTGTCCTTCTGTCTACTGCTGTGTCAACTCTCATCGGCCAAAGGGTGGCATCAAATATAAGAGAAGGGACACCCAGGCCAGACTCTCAATTAGTATAGAAGCACCCATCACTAAGACTGTAGGAACTAAGCATGGTACAGTGAAACTTCAAGTGAGATCTTAGGATTTCTGGTGGCTATATATATATATACTCAGCTATGTGCTGTTCAACTGAGAATCTCAATTATTGGGATATCTTCGTCCATCTTCAAGGGTTACAAATAATAAATTCCTATTGATTCAAAATGATCAAGGAAAGAGGTATTCTAGCTAGTTGTCTAGTAATATTGTCTTTGGAGTTTATATTCATGTCTGGTTCCCCCAAATACCCTGTGAGCTCCTGCACGGATCACTCCTTGCTATTTATTCCCATTGGCTACTTGGTGCCTCATATTAGGAGATGTTAAAAAAAATGTATATGAAATGAATAAATTAAATTTTTCACATTCTGCAGAAATACAATTCTTGTTAAAATTTTTCAAAATATTATTTCACCTTTGCTTATTCAAATTATTTCAAGATATTAAAGTATCTCTGCATAGTGAATCACACACCAAAAAGCACCTATTTTATGTCAGCTATTTGTGTTACAGGCTGGTATGTTCCTACAAAGCAACAAGAGACTTCTAAGAACCCTGAGTCTAGATGTGCCAGTAACTAGCATTCCATGATGACTGCAAGGTGCACCTTCTCGTCACGTCTTCACAGTAATTCTGAGGGGAAGATACTGTCTGCATTTCACACACGTGGCCACCCAGGCTCAAGAGGTGAAGTCACCTGAGCTCACATTGCTTAGAAAGAAGCAGAGCTGGGATTCAAAACCAGGTCTTCTGATTCTAAATCCCATATGCTGTAATTTCATCTAAATTAACATCCTAAGTACAGAAGACACTGAGTATCACTTCCAAGCCTGTTGTGGAAACTGCTTGTTAGCAGTCAGTCCCACATATGCATGTGTACACTCGCCATCCCCCCTCCCCCACCCTCCCCTTCTGTCCCCTTGTCCTCTCCCCACCCCCCGTCTGCACTCTTCTCTTATACGTATCAACAGACTGCAGAGGGGGGAGCTTTTTATCTCAGCATACAGTTAGCAGCTATCCAGACTCCCAATGAATGGAAAGCAACATTTAAACACAGTCATTTTGAAGTGTTATCACCGAATTTGCAATGATTTTTTTTTGAAAATAGTGTTGATTACCTGAAAGTACACTTGAGAAAGTGACTTCTATATCATTTTATAGACTGACTTGGGGTAGGGACAATGTCCCTGAGTCTGGTTCACATTTGTCCACCAAGACACAGAAGTTGGGTGAGGCAAGAATGAGTTTGGGCCTAGGGTCTTTGGGGTCCTCGCCGTGGAGGGCAGTCTTTGAGTTTCTCCGTCACCGAGGAATTCTATTTTGAGTGTGAGTCAAATTTCTCTGAACATATGCACCTGGCCCTCAAAAGTTTGGTGCTGTGTTACTTTAAAAAAAATGCTTATTATTATTTTTCTCTCAGATTGGTCCCCAAGGAAGAGAACAATGATTCCTGAGCCAAATGTGTCTTCAATTGAAAGAGAAAATTCAAGCCACTTAGGGAAGAAATCTTGTTCTTGCCCAAGAGACAGGCGGTGGCTTCAAAAAACAAGATGCTGCAAAGCTTACATCAAGGATCCACTCTAAGTCACCATTAATCTAATTTTACCCGTTCTGCATTTTATACATTGGTGATACATCTGTGTTTAAGTGGTCTTCAAAAACCACTAACCCACAGCAACCATGATGCTTAGAAAGAGGTGAGGACCTGGGGAAGGGTTATCTCTAGTTCTATTTGATGAAAATGTCATTGGAAAGAAAGTCTGACCCAGGCCCCCTTGGGTTCCTGTGTGAGACCCAGTAATCTGTCTTAGGTGGGGAGACAGAATACATCAGGAAAGCAAAAGATCCAATAGTCTCTGATCCTGAAGAACTAACAATCTAGTTGGGAAGGCAAGATCTAAACAGAAGAAACATTGAATAGCAACAAAAGGGGCAAATGACAAGGAAGCCAACAAAATGAGAAATGAGTCAGGGTGCTACCCAGAACAACACCCACAAGTTTAGGAGGGAGAAAAGATCATAGCATCCTGCAAAAAATTTTGTGGCAACATTAAGGGTTTTTAACAGTAACCACATGGTTCACCCCTGTTTAGAAGGAGTATAGGTTTCTGCTAAAGGGTCGTAAGGGCTACAGGTATGGCTGCCATGTGGAGAGAACAGACTTTCGCGCTGTTCCATCCATGCAGCCAAGCCTGCTGCTCAAGATACACAGAGGGATGAGGCAGAAAAGGAAGGTCAAGGGAGCTAAGCACAGCCATTTTGACCGATACCAGGCCCTAAAAACCCTGAGCAAGGAAGTCGCCAGCAAGTCGCCGCCCAGGACCTCCTGGGGATGGATGAATTTCTAAGCCGGGTGCCTTACAAACTGTCTGTGCTTGCTTTCCTACGACAACAGTTTATGATTAACCTTTATGGCCTGACCTCTAGTCAATGCTGGTCACGTACAGGGTTTTTGAACATTTAAAGATATTACCATTGCCCGTAAGGTGTCCCCCTCCTGCTCGGGAAAGGACCCCTACTCTGTCTGTGGAGTAGGATCTGTTGTCAGCCTCTGTCTCAATAAAACCTTCCTGTCGCTAGTTGGCTCACTCTCGAATTCATTCCTGCACAAAGCCAAGAACGCACTTGGCGAGTTTGGGGGGCTTATCTCCCTCCACTGCGGCACCCCCTGCATCACGAGGGACACTCTGTGCTGCTTTAATATTGCTACTAGCCGTGGAAATTGTTAAATTCATTACCTGATCCTCCTTCGTTCCAAGCCAGTGGCCCAACAAGACAAAAACATTTCTGTCATTTTTATTTTAGTACATTTGTTCTTCTTTATATGTCATGAAAGAAAGAAGCAAAAGTTCCTCCTGTGTCCTGTTTCCGTGACAGGAGGTAAAATAGCCGGTTTCCACATGTCGGTGGCTCTGCGGCCCGCCATATGGTTGCTGTGCGGGCGGACTTGGGAGGAGGAGGGGGAGCCGGAGCCTCCTTCCAGCTGGGAGGGCCCCAGCCCAGCTCCAGGGCTGTCACTCCGGCCTCGAGGACTGAGGGTCCCCACCCTGCGTTCCTCTCCCAGACCATCCCAAGCCTCCTGTCGTGTCAAGGAGAGGAATGTGTTTACTTTTAAGACTAGATCCTTAAGCCCAAAACATAATTGGCTGCCCTCTATAAAGCAGAATTTGGGCCAAACAGGGCCTATCCTGAGAGAATGCAAAGACTTTTAATAACTAAAAACCATGTGCAGTTGGTCGTGAATGATAGCATGCTAGGGTGTTTTCAAATAATTTAAAGACCTTTTGCTGTTGGGAGACTGGCTACCTTGGCTATTTATTAGCTCCAATTGCAAGCAGAAACTACTCTTTAAAAAAAAAAAATGCAGCTGTCTGTAGTCCAAAACCATGGAAACCGGCTCTCTCTGCAAACAATGAGCCTGCTTCCAGCCAAGACAGCTAGAGATTCTCAGTTCTCATGATTTTCTTCCAAATCCCAAACAGCAAATGCCTTTAAAATGCACAAAAGAGCAAGGAGCCTACTGAATTGGCAGTCACTCCTGCTCCTTTTTAGTAAACGTCTGTGTAAAGGAAGGGAAGGCATAAAAAGATCTGTGTTTTGCTACTTCAGGGTTTCCAAGACAAGATGGCCTTAGGACAAGTTAACCCTCGGCATAGAGAGCTGCTTGGAAATGCAGGGAGACTCTTGCATTTTCACGGCCAATGTATGTTTTCCTTCTCGGCAAAGGCCTTGTTCCAGGGGGAAACTGAAATGTACTAGTTCCAGAAGGAACCCCATAGAAACCACACTGCTTCTCAACATGGCCACAGTCAACACATAGTTTCCTGGTTATAAACCTCCCTCCCTCCTCCTTCTCCAATCCCAGATAATCTGCAGTCTGCTTTCCAAACACTCTTGCAACACAGCGATAGCCCATATAAACTGGAATTTTAAGTACGCACCAAAATGCAGGTAATGCTATCAGAGCCGGCCTATGAGGCCCGCCTGTTCACCCAGAAGCTGACCCAGGCAAAACTGTGGGACAGCTGAGGCCTGTCGCTGGAAGAGGCTTTCCTCCGCCCACCTCAGCAGCCCGCCCCCATCCATAGACCCAAGGCAGTGTCCTCATGGGCTGGGACCCTCTGTTCACACGGGACAGCTGGCTGGTGCTCATGGCGGCATCAGCACAGCCCAGGACGGCTTGTTGTCTTGTCCTGAGAACTTCTCCTCTGCCCCGGCATAGGCCAGGTTAGCCCTCAATGTTCCCCTGTCCCTGCACGTCCCTCCCACTCCAGCTCCTCCACCAGACAGAGCTCCGTTCTGTTCGCTGCTGGGTCCCTGGTCCTTAGCTCAGTGCCGGGCGCTGTGCAGAAGCTCGCTAGATGTTTCCTGAAAGCTGTGGGGAAGAGGACGTTGGACAGACCCATGCTGACTATCCATTCATTGGAATGAATCTCTACTGGGGGAAGTTCAGAAGTATCTGAGAAAAAGAGAGATTTGGAGCACAGGGCAGCTTCTGAAAATTCATCAAATAGGCTACCACCTACGGATCAGGTCTGCCCTGTGCATAGTCTATAACCTCAGTTGTGTCTTGGAGTTCTTTGAGAGTGTGATTAAATCTATAGACCACTTACCCAGAAAAAGAATGCACACACACGCACACACATGCACACACATGCACATATGCACATGCGCACACACACACAGATACATGCCATGTTGTCTGCAGTTTCAAGGGGATTGAAGGATCCACCGAAGCACATTCCTGGGGCCTCAGGCTAACAACTTCTGTTCCATTTTAAAATTTGATCCTTCCCCCCACTTCTGTTTTGGACTTCCACCTCCATGAGGGCAGGAAGGAAATCTCAGTCAGCTCTGTGTGTCCACCAGCAGTGACCACATTCCTTGCACATAGTGGGGGCTCAGTGGAAAAGATGCACACATCCTGAGAAAGCCACGAATGGTTGACTGTTGAAATTCCGCAACAGCGCCTATCCTAAGCAGTCACCATCAGCGCCTGCAATTTCCCCCCACCTATGCACCCGTGGGAGCATGCCCACAACTTGCAGAGTCGGGAATAAGGGGTGCTCCTGACACCCCTGCAAAGCGAACAACGCAGAGCACCTGCCCCAGACCCTGTGGCCTCAGGACGTGTCCCCAGTGGTGAGGGGGCAGGGGGCAGGACTGACCCCAGGGAATGTTTCAAAAACCTATGGGCATATCTTTTGGTTGTCACAATAATTAGGGGGTCACCATCAGTGTTTATCGGGTGAGACACCAGATATGTTGCCATGTGTAGGCTAGTTCTGCATAGCAAAGAATTGTCCAGTGTCTCCCATAACCTCCAGATGTATCATTAGGTATTCACATAGGTGAAAACGTGTTTATAATTCTGTAGATCCTGTTTTACATATAATCACAAAGTAATTTCTTACATAGTTTTAAATGTATACTGAATTTTCTAAGAATGCAGCTACCACGTAAGTCCATTTAAGAGTGTACATTGTTTGGTTTGGACCTTTACCAAGAGCTGTTCTCCTTGTGAAAAATCACAAGACCAATGTCTACACCTCTGATGGGATTTGAGTCACCGTCAGTGGTGTGCATGTGAGAGTTATATTCATGGTGATTCTACATAGGCCTGTGAGTTCTGACTACTTTGTCATGTCTTCTAGTGAAGTTATGCCCAAGCATTTACATATTTAAATGCATATTCTTCAACTTATTTTTTTAACATTTCTCATTTATATTCCAGTAAGGACATGCTATTGAATTTAAAAAATTATGTTTATAAGTAAGTTTTATTATCTAGATATTTAATTTCAAGAGAGTGAAATCAATGTCACAAAATGTTTGCTGTACAAAGCGGATGTTAAGTCTGATAATGAACTATGGCAATACCATTTACATGTCGAATTGTTAAGGATGCTTTTAGCTACAAGTAACAGTATGCTAAATGTGGTTTAAAAAATAAAGGTATTAACTTTGTCATATAACGAGAAGCCCAGACGTAGGTAGTTCCAATGTTGGTTTAGTGGCCTAGTGAAATGGAAACAACCCAGGTGACTTTCGTCTTCCCGCTCAGCTACCTTCAGTGTGTTGGCATCTATCTTCAGGCTTGTCTCTTTATAGTTGCAAGAGGACAGTTCAGTCTATACGCAAAAGGAAGAGGCACTAGTTTTCTCTTGGATAGCTCTTTTTACCAAAGAGGAAGACTTTTTCCAGAAGCTACAAGGAAAATTTTCTGGTTTAATTCACAAAGATTTGATTAGACAGCAACGCCTGCAAAGGGAGTTGGGAAAGCCAGTGTTTTCAGTATTAAGTGGAAGGGGGCTCAGCTGGCAAGGATGCAGGTCAGGGGAGTAGAGAGGCCAGAGTGGAAATGGCAGTTGGTTGCAATCAAAACTGTTTGCTATGATGAAGTGGCACAAAAAAACAAAACAAAACAAACAAACAAAAAAACCCCAACAACACAACAAATGATAGGTTTCAGAATGATACATCTATATGTTTATACTTCAACCAAAAGTATAGAAAGACTCACCAGTTGGGCTCTGATGGTATTGATTCTCCATACTCCTTTTTATTCCTGGCTGCCATAATTTGATTCTAACTCAAAGTAGCATGCTCTGTGTTCAGAAAAGATTCAATTCTGTCGCCTACCTCCTAGCTTTGGTAATCAACAAATGAGAAAATCTGCAATTACACAAAACTCTTTACACATGTAAGATATTCTTGACATGATAGTGTCATCCCCAAAGTATAGCTAAGAAGCATAACTGTAAGTTTATTTTAAACTAGGTTTCACAGTTTAAATGGGAATTAAGATAGAGAAAATAATCTGCGTGAGGTTGAAATTTTGCAATGTCACTTTCAAACTCAAATTAGAGACCTGATAGGTTGAGCTACTTGAATATTGAGAATGTGACCTTTAAAAAAGAAAAACAGAAATAGAACAAAAAGAATCACCATAAAGACCAATAAACAAAAAAGAGAATGTTCTGTCCTGTTTTCATCCCCGCTGACCATGCTCTGTCAAGATCTAGAACACAATTAGGTGCTAGAACCAGGGGCCAGCAAAGGCCAATGCTGTCATCTCCTCGTCCCATGCTCCTCAGCGCTGCACGACAGAGCCACAGCCAACCCCAGTGACCACATGTCTGGATTTGTCAGGAGGGTCCCACTTTGCTCCTATTACTCCTGCCCTAATCAAAAGTATCCTGGCTTGGGCAATAAATTAAAAATAGTTACCCCACTAATGGATTTTAAAATTCTAGACTATACACCTTGACTAATGCCCAGTCCCCCAGTGTTAGGGCTCAAGAAAGAAAGGTAAAAAGAAGGAGAAAGTTGTAGTGTTGGGAAGTTGAGGCAGAAGAGGATTAAGCAGGGAAAAAAAAAAAAAGTAGGCAATTTAAAAAAAAAAAAAAACAACTCAAGCCCTGCGTGAGGAAGAACAAAAATCCGGAATGCCATTCCGGCAGGTATTCTCCTCCTTGGCCGGGAGGGCTGGGAGGGAAGGAAAATTTCACAAGAGCCCCATGAATGGACGGCTTGTTTCCTTCCTAGGAGGCTGACAGCTGGACACCAGTAGTCCGAATAGCAGTCCTGTTTCTCAGGCAGGCTTCCAGGGCCGCCAAGTGTTACAAGCTCTTCACAGAGCAGTGGATTTTAAAGGTGAATTGAAACTATTTTAAGATCCCTCTTGGGCAGCAGATGGACAGAATGACGGATTGTTGCTCAGGGGTAGTTGTTTTCATTCCGGCCCCACTGCAGCAGGGCTCACACAACACCACGAGAGGCTGGTGTGGTTCGCGCTCTCTGCAAGCAAGACGCGTTCTATGAAATACACCAAGAAGGAAGCGTGGAACCAGATTACAGATTCTTCTAAATAAAATAGAAAAGTATTGACAAGGTTATATAATAGGACTACGTAAGCCGATGTAAAACTTTGCCTTGATATTATCCTTGAGATCCAACTGGGGGAAGGGCAGTGACACGTATGGGTAATTGTACTTTCAGGAGTTTTGTTCAATAAGGCAAAAACTGGGACATCTCTGGATTGGAACAACATCACCAAATTCTTTGGCCAAAATAATAATAATAATAGTAAATTTTAGTGTAGCTCAGTGGGTAAGAATTCCAGTTCTGGATCAGATAGTCTTGTTTCAAATCCCAGCTTCACCAGTGGCTAGTAACCTTAGGCAAGTTTCTTAACCTCTTTGTATCTCAGTTTCCTCATCTGTAAAATGGGGATAATTATGTTGCCTCCCTCATAACATTGTGGAGAAGAGCTGAGGAATAAAATGCTTAGGACAGCGCCTGGCACATCCTAGTGCTTGTGAACACCAGCTGTGGTGGTAGTTGTCACTATTAAAGGTATAATTGCAAGGTTCCATTGTAATTGCTCAAATGTGCTTAGCTGTGCTCAACTTGATAAGCCAGGGAAAATTGTTTTTTTCAGAGACAAGCTAGTGATTGGTTGATAAGATTTTCCTCCCTTGAGTAGGCTAGGAAGAGGAAGGTTTGTGAAAGAGCAGAGCTGTTATAAAGCATAGTTTCAGGGTTGCATAGCTCCAGGGGGCTTCTATGCCTGCCTGGTTCCAAAACAGGGAAGAGAAGGAAGTGATGAGCATTGATAGCAATTAGACAGAGGTACCAAAAGCTGGGAAGGTAGAACTGGAATGTTTTCAATCCACAAATGTTGTCTGAGCCTTTGCCTGCACAAAACGCTTTATTAAGACCTTTCTGTGCTACCAAGATGTATATGATAATCAAGGAGTTCATTCATTCACTCATTTATTGCACAAGTCTGTGAGCATTTCTTATGAACCAAGATCTCTTCTAGGGATTGGGGATAGAAGGGTGAATATGACAGAATCCTAACCTCAGGGCCTCTCAGAAGATGGGGATGCTGGTCAATCACGATCATTAGCGGTAGCTCGGGGAGCCCAGGGAACCCTGAGAAAGCGGCCAAACCTGTCACTTGACATGTGGAGAAGCAATCTCAGATCTTGGCATGGGAAGAGACTGCATATGGGAGGGTTTCAAAGTGGGTGATTCCTAATTTGATGTCAGATCTAAAAGAGCAGAGTCGATTTAGTATGAGGAACGAGGGGAGCAAGGGGTGTTTGGCAAGGCAGGGAGTAGGATCTCATTAGTTGTCTGCTTCCAGTGTGCCCAGTGCTATGCTAAGCACTTGACAGCAGGCTCTGCGACAATCCTCTGAAGCCAAAGTTACTTTTACTTTTACTTTTCAGTGTGTTTAAGGGCTGAGCAGCAGAGCTGGCTTAGGCTGATGGCTGTGGCTCCAAGCCTTGGCTTTTCCATTTCTCCACCAGGGCTCAGTTCCGGGAAAGCGAATGCAACCCCCCAGGGTATTGTGGAAGAAAAACTAAGAGCACACTGTTGTAATACATTCACAGTGATAGTAATGTTTAAATGAGATTATATTAGGGAACTGGCAATACTGTGTATCCCTAGGTGTGATCCAGCCTGGATGTCAATTTGGGCAAATTAAATTCATTATCGATGGCATGATATGCCCAAAGACAAAGTGTTAATTCTCTTGAAGGAAGAGAACTGCCCAGTCAATCAGACTACTTATGACTTGTCTCTCCCTGAGATACCCATTTGGCCCAGGGACTTACACAAATGGGTCCTGGATGTTTATAAAAGCTCTGTCTCCCTGCAAAATGCAGATTGCCACCAGTTAAACCCCATTCAACTCAGCTCTTCCTGCTCTCATCTCTCCTGGTTCTTAGATTGTTTGCTACTCCATTTCTAGGATCTTCTTCACCATTGCCCCATCCTGGGTCAGTTAGGGTTTATGTTCAGCTCCAAGTACAAGAGACCTGACCAAACAGTGGCTTCAGCAAATCAAGAGGTTTAATTTTCCTTCGTGGCAGTTCCTAGCATTAGCAGAGATGTGAAAATGTTGACCTTATTGAGAAGTCAATTGCTAACTTAGATAGAAGGGTATTTAATGCTGTTCTGAGCTTCTGGGTCATTATTTACTGTCCTAGATGGGGCCGTTGAGTTTTTATGACAGGCTGCAGATCGTGTCTGGTTACTGTGTGCCCCTGGCTGGCCTGCCTTCATTCTAACCCTGCTGGGTTCCGTCTATTACTGGGCCAACCTGGAGCTTCCCTGGGAAGCGGCTCCACTTGCTGGTGATTCAGGATGTGGGTCCTGGGTTCGTTCAGAGCTGCCCTCTGTTTTGAAGAGCTTAAGTAGAGCCCTAATGCCCCCTCGATCCCAGGTTCTTCTGAGGGCACCGAGAAACGGTGACATTATTGAAAGTCTACTGTGTGCCAGATGCTTTAGACATATTTTCTCTTTGAAGCTAAATAAGAACCTAGGAAATGGATTCTATTAGCTCTTTTATTTGGTAAATGAGGACACAGGTTCACAGAAGGTAAGTAACAAGGTGATATGTCCAGTACAGGTCTGTCTGCTTCCAAACCCCACACTCTTCCCAGCCCCACTGCGCTGAGCCCTGAAAGTTCCAGATTGTCCTAAATTCCTTAGATACTACCATCAAGGGTGGGGCAGGGTGCTACTGGAAGGAATTTCCCTGGAGCCTGTTAGTGACCCAGACAAGCATCACTGGTGGTTACAGGACAACATGACTCCCCTAGAGGGCGAGTATCCATAGTGGCAGGAACAGGGGAGTTTCTTAGCGAGTTTAGATGTTTGGTAAGTGCTCAGAGAAATCATACCTACGTCTGCATTCAGGTCAGGCAGATAAGGTTAAAAATACCAAGCTGCTTTGCTCCTGGCAGGAATCACACAGCTCCAGGTGGTTGCCACAATTACATTGTGCTCAGCAAAAGCTAATATTGGTAGTTATATCACTTTTTTTTTTTCAAATGACTTAGGTTTTTTTGTTTGTTTGTTTGAGACAAGGTCTTGATCTATTGCCCAGGCTAGAGTGCTGTGGCGTGATCATAGCTCACTGTAGCCTCCAACTCCTGGGCTCAAACCATGCTCCTGCCTCAGATTCCTGACTAGCTGGGACTACAGGCATGCATCACCATGCCCTGCTAATTACTTTACTTTTTGTGGAGAAGTCTTGCTGTGTTGCTCAAGCTGGTCTCGGACTCCTGGCCTCAAGCGGTCCACCCACCTCGGCTTCCCAAAGTGCTGGGATTACAGGTATGAGCCACCATGTCTGGCCCATTTAGTTTAATCATCAAAAGCAAATGAAATGGAGCATTTACAACAGAGAGGAGAATATCAGTGCCTTTTGCAAATGGCACTGGGGCACAGAGGATCTGTGGGCTGCCCCTAAGCTGCCCACCAAGCAGAGACTCCCACAGTGGCCCTAATGTTCTGTCCCACGATGGGGAAGCAGGAATCTGCCGGTCCTGTGAGCTCAGGTTTCCTTGCCCATCACTAACTCCTGGCCTGCCTGAGAGCCCCCATGCCCTCTTTGGTCCTCACCCTTTGTTTTATGGCTTGCGGCAATGTCATTGACCCACAGAACAGGACTGCCACGTCCACAGTGGTCTTTGCCATTTCTCAGCCAGCAGCTACCAGATGCCCTGTTCTTTTATGCCCTCCACGGTAGCCGTCCTGCCGCAGCCAGCCCAAGTCTCCCAGCACTCTTGGGACTGGTTGGCCTGAAAGGGGAGCAAGCAGATGGCTTATCGGTACCACACCTATTTCCAAAATGACTTCATGTGGGGAACTGTAGAAAAGACGTGCTAGAAGGGAAGATGCAGTCAGATGCACTGCGCCTCTGGAAGGGGATCAGTGAAGCCCAAGCTCTTCCCAAAAAGTCCGTGCTGGGTTATGCAACTTAACTTGAGGGAATGCGGTCCAGTGTCGTGTTTGCTTCCCATCCTCTTTGCTGTCATGGTGCCCAGGGAACGTGACCACATTTGAACTACACGCTGGAGTGAAGCGGTATGGCCACTCAGCCAAGGCAACAGGCCAAGAAGCTCTGGGAGCCCCAGGCCCCACCCCACCCAGCCACACTGAGAACTGGGACCAGCGTCTGGGCACACCGCTGGGAAGCTGGGCCTAGTCAATAGCGTGGTCTGGTGAAACGCTAAAGGAGCCGATTCTACTGGTGCTGACGTGATGTTTTCCGTGGGCAGCTCAGGAACCAACATACCTACTTGGTGTCTGGAGCAGTTTCCTAAAACCCTCCCCCTCTGAACCCCAAACTCACTGCAGTCTAATCGCTCAGCAATACTGAACTCCCAGTGATGAAGACGGGTCATTTTGGTCATACGTTATCCATTCTGTTTCTCTCGAATAGCCAGAAGGTCACCAATGCACTGGAGAAAGTATATGAAGGGAGAGAATTTCTTGATTTGCATCATTACTGGGCAGTTTGTACTTAATCTCTTCCTGCCATAAAGCCTCTGCGAAATGCTGTTTTATTTTGATTGGTGACACCTCAACAAAAGGTCTCAAGACAAATCTATTTTATTTTTAATAAGACCCCTCTTATTGCATCTCACATCTAAATGTGAGCTGTTAATGTTAATGTAAATGTTAATCAGTACACTTTTAAGTGGACATATTTTTTTATAATTTATTGTACCTTTGATTAAATGTATAAGTGGATATTGTAAAGGTACGGGGTAGTCATGACTGAAGTCTATAGAACCAATACTGAAAATTACCTGACAAAAGAAAGAGGTGACTTAAACTTACTTATATCTGTTTATCAAATTTAATTTAATAAGTAGCTTGGATATGACCCAGCAATCCTACTCTTAGGTTTATATACCCAAGAGCAATTTGAGCACAGGTCCACCAAAAGACATATACAAGAATGTTAACAACAGCTTTATTCATAATAGCCCCAAACTGGAAACAGCTCACATGTCCATCGACAAGAGAATGGATAAATAACATGTGCTACATCCATACAATGGGAGACCACATGGCCATAAAGGCAACACACGACTGATACACGCAACAACGTGGATGACCCTCACAGGTGTTATGCTGAACAACAGAAGCCAGAAACAAAAGAATACGCAGTATATGATTTCATTTATGTGAAGGTCGAGAACAGGTGTCTGGAGTAGAGAGGAAGGGATTTACTGGAAAGAACACAAGGAACTTTCTGGAATGCTTGACATGCTCTGTCTTGATCTGGGTGGTGGTTATGTAGGCGTATACCTATTTAAACAGTGAGCAGAACACTTCAGGTTGATATATTTTATGTACTTGTGTATAATATATCTCAATTAAAAAGTAAAAAGAAAAATGTATTTGACATACATTTAGTGCATAGAAAAATTTCCCTAGTGACCTAACTTTTCTTTCTGGGTAAAAAAAAAAAGTTAGAATTGGATTAGGCAAGGCCAGACCCCTCTGGGTGAGAAGCAGGGACTAAACATCGCATCAGGATCAGCTGGAAAAATCATTGAGTGAAACTAGTAGAACCTCCTCTGCTGACCTGGACCAGCCTGGCTCATTCCACCCTTTTGCCTCCACCTCGCATTTTCCTGATTTGGGGAATGTTATGGGCTGATTGTGTTCCCCCCAAATTCATATGGTGAAGTCCTAATCCCCTGTACCACAGAAGGTGACTGTATTCAGAGATAGGGTCTCAAAGAGGTAATTAAGGTAAACTGAGGTCATTAGGGTAAGCCTAACCCAATCTGACTGATGTCCTCCTGAGAAGAGAGGGTAGGACACAAACAGCCACAGCAGGAAGACCAGGCAAAGGCACCAGAAGAAGACAGCCGTCTGCAAGCCAAGCGGGGAGGCCTTGGAAGAAACAAACCTTGCTGACACTTTGATCTTGAACTTTTAGCCTCCAGAACTGTGAGAAAATAAATCCCCGTTATGGAAGCCGCCCAGTCTGTGGCACTCTGTTATGGCAGCCCCAGCAAAGGAATACAGGGCCTTTTTCCTGGTTGATACCACTCACATCCAACTCTCGCTTCCTGGAGGCTGCAGCTGCATCACCTACGTAGCCTCAACTTTATCCTTAATCTGTGTCCAGACCTCAGCTCCAGAAGATGTTTGGCATTCTGGAGGCAGGGCATACTCCAAGAACAAACCACTTTAGACGAACACAGGAAGCCCAAGCTCCCTTTCTGAACGTGAAAAACACAAGGGCAGCGGGGTGGAGTCTAACAAACTCACAGTAGCCCAGCAGCTTGCAGCCTCCTTCGCCTCTCCTCTCTTCTGAAGGGAAGCAATTGTTCTGCCTGATTTGGAGACTTTCTTTTTTTTTTTTTTTCCTTACATTGTCTTCTCCTCAGAGGTATTGGAGACTTTTTGAAAAATTTTTATTTTTAATTACTTTGGGAACATAATAGTTACATATCTTTATAGGCTACATATGATGTTTTGGTACAGGCATACAATATGAATTAATCAAATTAGGGTAATTGGGGTATCCATCACCTCAGGCATTTGACATTTCTTTGTGTTAGGAACATCCCAGTTCCACTCTTTTAGTTATTTTAACGTAGACACGAACATTGTTGATTATAGTCACTTTGTCGTGCTATCAAATATTGTTCATTCTATCCATCTAACTATATTTTGCCCCCATTAACCATCCCCACTTTATTCCCCACTCCCCGCCACCCGTCCTAGCCTCTGGTAACTGTCATTCTACTCTATGAATGGAGACTTCTTTAAAAAATAAATAAATATAAAGAAGTGGATAATTGAGCGGATGAAGTCTAGAGCATCATGTGTTTTTTCATGTAAATATTGTTTGTTAAACCATGAGAGACTGACTTCCACTTCCTGAAGGATGGAGCAGACATCCTATTGCTTCTGCTAAGTACAACTAGAAACTCTGGACATTATGTATAAATTAAATGTCAGGAAACCCTGAAGGTAGAAAGAAGAGGGCAAACTGGCTAGAGAACTTGGAACCCAAAGTATGGCACAGTGATGGGTTCCCTAATTTTTTTTTTTTAACCGTATAAATCCCAGACTTGGAGCTGAAGAAGGAGGCATCTGAGAAATGCCAATGGGCACAGAAAAAAGACAGTCCCGACAAAAGCCTACTCTCTCCAGCCAAAGGGCCAGGAAGGGAGCAGCCTACTAAGACTGGTTATTTTAAACAATAGCTACTCTCATTCTGGAAAAACTGTGACCCCCACCTAGACAAGAAAAGGCTAAGTGAGGAGTTTAGACTTTCACCTTCGCAAGCTGCAACAAAGTACCCCAACCCAACTTTCCACCCTCCATCTCACGCCAGGGCAGTATCAGACACAGCTGAAGAGGGAGCCAGGACTTCACTCCACTGGTAAGTAGGAGCACCACCCAACCAAAGAATTCCTTACAGGTGTGGGCATGTTCTTTAAAGGTGCCCACAGAAGACATATCAAGATAGAACAGATCCTGGGCCATAAAAATACACACAAAATAAAACAAAAAATGCCTCAACACATTTAAAAGAATTGAAATCATACAGAGTGTGTTCTCTGACCATAATGGAATCAAACTAAAAATGAATAACAAAAAGATAATAAGAAAATTTCCAGACACTTCAAAACTAAACAATAGTAGACTAGTATATCTTCTTGGTGAGTTGACACTTTGATAGTTAGATAATGTTTTTATCTGTCTCTAATAATTTTCTTTGCTTGGAAGTCTACTTTATCTTAATCTGACAATTTTAGCCACTCCTGCTGTCCTTTGATTAATGTTTTCTTGATATACCTTTTTCCATCTTTTTATTTCCAACCTGCTTATTTCATTATATTTAAAGTGAGTTTCTTATAGATAGCACACAGTTGAGTGATGTTTTTTAATCTGCTCTATAAATCCCTGTCTTTTGATTGATATATTTATAGCATTTACAAGCACTGAATGCTTCCCACCTAAGATTAGGAACCAGGCAAGAATGTTTATACCCACTACTCTAATTCAACATAGTGATGCAAGTGCTTGCTAGTGCAATAAGGCAAGAAAAGGAAATTAATTGGCAAGTGCTAGCCAGAGCAATAAAGCAAGAAAAGGAACTAAATACCGATTGGAAAGGAAGAAACAAAACTGTTCATTTTTGCAGATGGCATGATTATCTATTTATCCATAGGGAATTCCAAGAATATACAAAAATCTCCTAGAATTAGTGAGTTCAGCAAGGTCACAGGATACCAAATAAACACATGAATACCAATTGTATTTCTATGAACACATGCACACTGAAAATATAATGCAAATTGAAACCACTATTAGATACCACTTCACACCTGTTAGGATGGCTACTATCAAAAAGACATGAGATAACAAATGTTGGTGAGGGTATGGAGAAAAGGGAACCCTTATCCATTATTGGTAGGAATGTAGATTGTTTCAGCCATTATAGAAAACACTACAGACATATCTCGTTTTATTGTTTTTTGCTTTTTTGTGCTTTTCAGATTCTATGTTTTTTACAAATTGAAGGTTTGTGGCAACCCTGTGTCAAACAAGTCTATCAGCACAATTTTTCCCATAGCATGTGCTCACTTCATGTCTCCATATCACATTTTGATTATTCTCACAATATTTTAAGCCTTTTCATTATTATATGTATTATGGTGATCTGTAATCAGTGATCTTTAATGTTACTATTGTCATTGCATTGGGGTTCCGTGAACCACACCCATATGATGGCAAAGTTAGTCCATAAATACTTGTGTGTTCTGACTGTTTCACTAAGTGGTCAGTTTCCAATCTCTCCTTCTCGCCTTGGGCCCCCATATTCCCTGAGACACAACATATTAAAATTAGGCCAATGAATAACCCTACAATGGCCTGTAAGTGAAAGGAAGAGTCACATGTCTCTCATTTGAAATTAAAAGCTAGAAATGATTAGGCTTAATGAGGAAGGCACGTCAAAAGTCCAGATAGGCGAAAGCTGGGCCTCTTATGCCTACTTATTAAGCAAGTTGTGAATGCAATGGAAAAGTTCCTGAAGGAAATTAAAATTGCTACTCCAGTCAACACACAAATAATAATGAAGCAAAACAGCCTCATTGCTGATATGGAGAAAGTTTTATTGATCTAGATAGAAGATCCATCCAACCACAGCATTCTCTCAAGCCAAAGCCCAATCCAGAGCAAGGCCTTAACTCTCTTCAATTCTGTGAAGGCTTAGAGAGGTGAGGAAGCTTCAGACTAAAAGTTTGAAGCTAGAAGAGGTGGGTTTATGAGATTTAAGAAAAGAAGCTGTCTCCATAACATGAAAGTTCAAGGTGAAACAGCAGGAGCTGATGTAGAAGCTGCAGCAAGTTATCCAGAAGATCTAGCTAAGATAATTGATGACAGTAGCTACATGAAACAACAGATTTTTCAATGTAGACAAAACAGCCTTCAATTGGAAGATGTCATCTAGGACTTGTGCAGTTAGAGAGGAGAAGTCAACGCCTGGCTTCAAAGCTTCAAAATACACGCTGACTCTCTTCTTAGGGCTACTGCCACTAGTGACTTTAAGTTGAAGATGATGCTCATTGACCATTCTGAAAATCTTAAGGGCCTTACAAATTATGCTAAACTGACTCTGCCTGTGCTCTATAAATGGGACAACAAAGCCTGAATAACAGTATATATGTTTTTAGCATGATATAATGAATATTTTAAGCCCAATGTTGAGACCTACTGCTCAGAAAGAAAAATTCCTTTCAAAATATTACTGTTCCTTGACAGTACACTTAATCACCCAAGAGCTCTGATGGAGATATACGAGGAGATTCATGTTGTTTTCATGCCTGCCAACACAATATCCATTCTGCAGCTCACGGATCAAGGACTAATTTAGACTTTCAAGTCTAATTACTTAAGAAATACATTTCACAAGACTATAGCTGCCATAGGTAATATAATAATTCCTCTGATGGATCTGGGCAAAGTACATTGAAAATCTTCTGGAAAGGATTCGCCATTCTAGATGCTGTTAAGAGCATTCATGATTCATGGGAGGAGGTCAAAATACCAACATTCACAGGAGTTTGGAAGAAGTTGATTCTAATCCTCATAGATCTCACAGATGGCTTTTAAGGGTTCAAGGCTTCAGTGGAGTAAGTAACTGCAGATGTGGCTGAAATAGCTAGAGAACTAGAATTAAAAGTGGAGTCTGAAGATGGGACTGAATTGCTGCAATCTCATGATCAAATCTGAATAGATATTTTTTCCCATTCTGTGGGCTGTCTATTCACTCTAGTGATAGTTTCCTTGGCAGTGCAGAAGCTTTTTAATTTGATTAGATCCCACTTATTTATTTTTGTTGCTGCGGCAATTGCTTTGGGG
>NW_012150618.1:1842951-1867704 GCF_000956105.1 Propithecus coquereli | reverse complement strand
AAATCTGAATAGATGAGGAGTCGCTTCTTATGGGTGAACAAAGAAAGTGGTTTCTTGAGATGGAATCTACTCCTGACAAAGATGCTGTGAACATTGTTGAAATGACAACAAAGTATTTAGAATATTACATAAACTTGGTTGATAAAGCAGCAGCAGGGTTTGAAAGGACTGACTCCAATTCTGAAAGAAGTTCTGCTGTGGCTAAAATGCTATCAAACAGCATCGCCTGCTATAAAGAAATTCTTCATGAAAGGAAGAGTTCATTGATGTGGCAAACTTCTTTGTTTTCTTATTTTAAGAAATTGTCACAGCCGCCCCAATCTTCAGCAACCACCACCCTGATCAATATCGAAGCAAGACCCACCGGCAAAAAGATTATGACTTGCTAAAAGCTCAGATGACCATTAGCAATTTTTAGCAATAAAGTATTTTTTAATTAAGGTATGTACATTTTGTTTTTAGACATAATGTTTTTGCACACTTAATAGACTACAGTATAGTGTAAACATAATTTTTTTTTTTTTTTTTTTGGAGATAGGGTCTTACTCTGCTGCCCAGGCCAGAGTGCAATGGCATCATCATAGCTCACTGCAACCTCAAAATCCTGGGCTCAAGTGATCCTACTGCCTCAGCCTCCCTAATAGCTGGGACTACAGGTGTGTGCCACCATGCTCGGCTTATTTTTCTATTTTTTTGTAGAGATGGAGTCTCATTATGTTGCTCAGGCTGGTTTCAAACTCCTGGTCTCAAGCAATCCTCCTGCCTCAGCCTCCCAAAGTACTAGGATGACAGGTACAAGCCATTGGGCCCTGGCTAAACATAACTTTTATATGCACTGGGAAACCAAAAAATTTGTGTGACTCGCTTTATTGCAATATTCACTTTATTTCAGTGGTCTGAAACAAAATCTGCAATATCTCCAAGGTATGCCTGTGTGAAGGTTCCTAAAGAAATTAAAAATAGAACTACTATATAATTTAGCAATCCCTCTTCTGGCTATATACCCAAGGGAGATGAAATCACCACCTCATAAAAATATCTACACTCCCATATTCATTGCACCGTTATTCACAATAGCCAAGATATGAAAACAGCCTAAGTGTTTGTTTATGCATGAATGGATGAAGAAAATGTGACACACAGACACACATACACACACACACACACACACACACACACACACACAATCAGCCTTAAAAAAGAAGGAGATCCTACACATTTGCCACAACACGGATGCACCCGGAGAACATTATGCTAAGTGAAATAAACCAGACACAAAAAGAAAAATATTACATGATCTCACTTGTATGTGGAACGTTAAAAAAAAAGGGGTAAATATACAGAGATAGGAATAAAACAGTGGTTACCAGGGCGGGGAGTGGGGAAGGGAAGGGAAGAAATGGAGAGATGTAGGTTAAAGGATACAAAGTAGCAGATTTGTAGGATGAACAAGATTAGGGATCTAATGTACAATAAGAGGACTAGAGTTAATAAAACTGTATAGGGGTTTCTGTCAAATAGATTGTAGCTGCTCTTGTCACAAAAAAAGTAACTATGTGGATAGATATGTTAATTTGCTTTGCTATTGTAACTACTTTACTATCTGCATGTATCCTATAACATCATGTTGTAAACCTCAAATATACACAGTAAGAATTTATTTTTTAAAAAAGCAGGCCATGGCTTCTAACTACAGAGAAGAAAACTAAGAATGTGGATCTGGCAGATTTGGATTTAGGGTAATCCTGGAGAAAGAAAGTAACTATGTGGATAGATATGTTAATTTGCTTTGCTATTGTAACTACTTTACTATCTGCATGTATCCTATAACATCATGTTGTAAACCTCAAATATACACAGTAAGAATTTATTTTTTAAAAAATGTTTAAATATATATTATTTATAAGTACTTAAAAATGAAATAGTTAGGCATTAATCTCGCAAACCATGCATAGAATCTGTATGCTAAAAACTATACAACACTGATAAGAGAAATCAAAAAGGATCTAAACAAATGGAGAGACTTATTCATGAATTAGAACATTCAACATATGAAAGATATCAATTCTCCCCAAATTGATATCCAGGTTTAATGCAATTTCCAGCAATATTTTTGTAGATACAGACAAAAATTATTCTAAAATGTATATGAAAAAGAAAGGAACTAGAATAGCTAGAAAAAATTGAAAAAAAGAATAAAGTGGGAGGAATCAGTCTATCTGATTTTGAGACATTATATAATAAGTAATGTTAAATGTTATTTAGGAAATAAGTAATATTGTATAAGTAATCAAGACTGTGTGGTATTGGCAGAGGGATGGACACATAGATCAATGGAACAGGATATAGAAACTCCAGAAATAGACTCACACAAATATGCCCAACTGACTTTCGACAATCAAGGAAATATAGTTCAGTGGGGTAAAGACAGCACTGCAGCAATTGGACATCCCTAGGCAAAAAATGGAGCATAGACCTTGGTCTCACATCTTCTACAGAAGTTAACCCAAAATGGGCCATAGAATTACATATAAAAAAACTTTTAGGGGAAAAATATGAAAAAGTCTTTGGGATTTAGAGCTAGGCAAAGATTTCTTAGGCTTGCTACCAAAATCATCATCCATAAGAGAAAAACTGATAAATTTGACTTCGTCAAATTAAAAATGTTTTCTCTGAGAAAGGTCCTGTTAAGAGGATGAAAAGACAAACTACAGACTGGGAGTAAATATTTACAAACTGCATATCCAACACAGGACTAGTATCTAGACATATACAAAGAACTCGCAAAACTAACAGTAAAAAAAAAAATTACCAACAATCCCATTAGAAAATGGGCCAAAGACGTGAGACATTTCACAGAAGCGGATATACCGATGACAGCTAAGCACACGAGAAGACGTTCATCATCTTTAGCCATCAGGGAAATGCAAATTAAAACCACGATGAGATATTACTACACACCTATCAGGATAACAAGCTTGCAGAGAAACTGTATTACTCATACACTGCTGGTGGGAATGTAAAATGTACAGTCACTTTGGAAAACAGTTTGCCAGTTTCTTAAAAAAAATAAACTTGCAAAAACCATATGACTCAGAAATTGCATTCCTAGGCATTTATCCCAGAGAAGTGAAACTTATATTCATACAAAAACCTGAGCACAAATTTTTATATCAGCTTTCTCCATAATAACCAAAAATTAAAAACAAACCTAGATGTCTTTCAATACGTGAATGGTTAAACACACTTGGTGCAGTCTTACTGTGAAATGCTTCTCAGTAACAAAAAGGAATGAACTGAGAATTATGCTGAGTGAAAAAAGCCAATCCCATACATCTGATGTTGTTGAAATGAAAAAGTTATAGAAATGGAAAACAGTTTAGTGGCTGCCAGGGGTTAAGGAGAGGGTGGGTAGGAAGTATATGTAACTAAAAAAGGTCACCCTGAGGGGTCATTGGGATGATGGAACTCTTCTGTATCTTGTCTATATCGATATCAATATTCTCATTGCAATGTTGTACTACAGTTTTATAGAATGTTACCATTGGGGGAAGCTGGGTGAAGGGTACAGGAGATCTCTCTATATCGTTTTTTGTAACAACTGCATGTGAATCGACGGTTATTTCAAAATAAAAGGTTTGTTTGTTTGTTTATTTTTTTGAGACATAGTCTCACTCTGTTGCCCGGGCTGGAGTGCCGTGGCGTCAGCCTAGCTCACAGCAACCTCACACTCCTGGGCTCAAGCGATCCTTCTGCCTCAGCCTTCCGAGTAGCTGGGACTACAGGCATGTGCCACCATGCCTGGCTAATTTTATATATATATATAATTTTAGTTGTCCAGATCATTTCTTTCTATTTTTTTAGTAGAGATGGGGTCTCGCTCTTGCTCAGGCTGGTCTCGAACTCCTGACCTTGAGGGATCCACCCGCCTCAGCCTCCCAGAGTGCTAGGACCCAGCTACTTTTTTCTATGTATTTTTAGTTGTCCATCTAATTTCTTTCTCTGTTTTTAGTAGAGATGGGGTCTCGCTCTTGCTCAGGCTGGTCTCGAACTCCTGAGCTCAAACGATCCACCTCCCTCGGCCTCCCAGAGTGTCAGGATTACAGGCGTGAGCCACCACGCCCGGCCCAAAATAAAAGTTTTAATTAAAAAAAATGCAAAAGAGAAAAAAGTCATGCAAACAGTACAAGGTGAAAATTCTCAAACTAGACTCTGGTTCAGCATACTGTTTGTGATGCAGATGCATGAACACAACCTTTCTTGGAGTTTTGTTTGTAATAATCCAATGTGGAAGAGAAAGGAATAAAACAACATTAGCCAAGTGAATTTGTTTTGCTAACGCAAACTTGCTGCTTGCCAGCAGTTGACCCTTGAGTGAGGAATGGAGTACAGCTCTTGGTGGTGCTGAAAGCCCACCCACAAGAGGTCCTCCCGGCTGTGTGTTGGCTTCTCCTTGTAAACAGGCAATGCAGGAAGAGCTGATAAGGGTCCTGCTTTTCTGAGCTCTGTGTTCCCGATGCCAAGAAAGGAGGGAAGTGTGGCACAGACATATATCAAGATCAGAAAAGACTCTCCTCATCTTTTGACTTCTGCCCTGATTTGCTGAGTCATCAGCAGTCAGACAAGGCACAGATGAGCACGCATGCAGAATAGCTCTGTTGCCTTCTGCCTAGAGCACTGTGGAGGAAGGGTAGCCCATCTGGGGGAAGGGCATGAGGAGCGACTGACCAGTGGCAGTGCACAGACCCTACTTCTGGGGTGTTGACCCCCAACATCTAAGGAAATGCTCCCTCCTCGCCATGCACGTAAGGCCACTGGTGCGACCATGCCAGAGGAAAGGAGGTAGAGCAAGGGTCTAAAAAAAATGATGAGAGATTCTATTATCAGCACCTAACATTTGACCTCTGACCTCTGCCTTCAATACAAGGGAGCTGAAATGAGGAATAGATAAGGAACAACACAGTAGCTCTTAAAGTTTTAGCAAAATGCTCCCCCAGACATCAGAGGAGATGAAGTACATTCCCCAAGGACCCCAGGGTGCAGCTCGAAGCAATTCACTACATACTAAAAATCTCCTCGAGGTGGCATGTTTGCGTATCTACTTTATCACTGTAAAAAAGTGACATGGTGAACTACTCACCGTTGAGCAACCTGACCTTTCAGAGAGGTGGCCACACTTAACTCATGGCTTTGGGCGTAGTTATGCTTGGCTGAGGGTCTGGGCTGTAGGACTAAACTGCCTGGATCCAAGTTGTGCCTCTGCCCCTGGCTAGCTGGATGACTCTGGGCAAGTTCTGAATCTTTCTGGACTCGGTTTCTTTATACAATGGAGATAACAGCAATGCCGACTTCAGAACACTGTTGGGAGGATTGAGAGTTAATATGCACCAAATACTTAGCACACGTGTTCAGTAAACATTAGTGTTTATTATTATGACTTACTCTCCGGCATTCCGCACCAGTCCTGAGATCCCACTTGAAGATCAGCAGATGACACAGCAGAAATAAGCTGGCTAGGGAAAAACCTGAAAAATTATTCCCATTTCAGGATACTGCTTTTGTTCCATTGGCAAGAATGTTTCGGCAGAGACTTGTATTATGACCACTTGCAAGTGAGAATCCTGAGTCCATCACAAATGAAACCTGTCTCCCTTTTCCACCAAACTGGCTAAGGAGACTTGCTCTATGAAATGCTGATACAAATGAGAGTACAAGGGATTGGGCCCTCCAGTTTTGTGTATTAACACTCTCCATACTCCCTCTTTTTAACAAGTGGACAAATACTACATTCCAACATTGGTGACACTATCCACATCCTCTAGGGCAGCTACTGTGCCGGCTCCATTAGGGAAGTCTGAAATGCTATGGGGAATGTTAACAGGGTTCACATGCGGGCCTTTGGTGGCAGGCTCTTAGTTGGAATGTGGTGTAACAAGAACCTTCTGAAGCTCGCCCAAGTTAAACACAGGATTTGTCACATACACGGCAGGGACATAAAACTAGTGTATCATGGTGCCCCTGGTTGTGCTGAAGTGCAAGGCCCTAGCCCAACCGCTGGAGCCAGGGCCCGAGGGCTCCACATTGGAGTGGCTGCTCTAGCGAATTTCCTCTTAATCAAATAGCCTTAGAAGCCAGAATTCTTTGTTGTGTGCAAGAAACAGTCACCAGCTGTTTTCTGTTTCCACTGAGGGCAGGAGAGGAGGAAATAAAATGGATCAAACAGCACAGAGAGGATTTAGCCTAAATATAAGAGAAAACATCCTGATAGGGAGGATTATTAAGCAGTCGAAGAGAGCTGTGTGGGGAAGTGTGGAATCTCTGTCCTGAATATCTTTCTAAAAAACCCCAACCTGGGCTGAGGAGGAGAAGGCTCCCTCTGATTAGCAGCTGCAAGTACAAATAAGGGTACTCATTTACCAACTCCTGATTTTCTGAAATACTGGTGGAGAACGAAAGGCCCTCCGTGCTGAAAAATGCACCACATTCTCCCATAATCTTGGTCAGTGGCCTTCTCTTCTAAAATACTGCCAGGGGATCATATACATCGACCATTTTTACCAGCAGGAATTACCAGAATGAGATACCTCCCAAAGCCCAACCACAATGCTCCTCCAGGGAATGAAGGTTTAATGAACTCAGGAGAAAAATCCTCCGTCCACCCTGGACTACAAGCCAAGGTGGGCCCTGGGCACCAGAAAGAAGGGCTGCTATGGAGCCAGAGGGATGAAAAGGAAGCAGGAGGCTCCCAAATCCTTTACCCTCTGCTTTACGGTTATAGCAAAGTCTCCATCACCCTGCTGAGGAACGCTGAAAATGCTCTCTGTTCCACCTCTGCCACTGTGTTGGGAATTTCTAATGTGGGAATTAGAGGATTGTCAAGATTCCTTTTAGATGTATCGTGCCCTGATCCCATGATGCCTCTATTTCCCAAAAAGCCATGCACTCTGTCTTCAAAAGGAGCTCAGAGTCCCAAAGGGGAGGAGCCCCAACATGGAAGAGGACACAGTGGGATCCTCAGGGATGCGTGGTATCAAGCCACCATAGAAGAAGAGCTTTTATTAAGAAAATAAAGACATTATGTATAATCTAATAACATAGCTGACATTTATGGAGCCAGTAAAATATTCCAAGTGCTTTTATATGTTATCTCATCTAATCCACACAACAACCCTCTATCACTCCCATGCTAGAGTGGAGGGGCTGTCACGCCAAGAGGTTAGGAATTGGTGTAAAGCCTCCCAGCTGGGAAGCGGAGGGGCTGGACACACACCACTGGACTCCCTGGGAGGGTGCCTGTGAGTCTCTCCCTTCTCTGTCTTGAGTCTCTTCCCCCTGGGCTCTCTCTTTGCTCTTCTTTTCCGGAGAGCCTGTGGGTAAGACCAGATACATCAGGACTGGGGGTACCAAAGGAGCCCAAAGAAAGACAGCAAAGAGTGAGAGGCTTAGACCAGCCCATTTCCAGGAACCAGGGGAGAAGGCTTATCCCTTTGCCTTTCAGTCACTTCCTTCTCTGCTAGCGGAAGAGTAAACCCAAAGGGATGACACTCCTGCTGCCACTCCTCTCTCCCATGACCACAACCAGTCGCCCTCTTCTTGCGCAGCCAGAAGAAAGCCTCCGAATCTTTGTTAACACAGTGCTAGGCGGCCAGTACTGGGACCAGCAATCTAGCAGGCAAAATGAAACCCTTCTGCTACTCCTGTCCTTATACACACCCTGTTTTCTTCTCCTCCTTCTTCTTCCTCTTCTTCCTCCTCCTCTTCTTCTTCCTCCTCCTCTTCTTCTTCCTCCTCCTCTTCTTCTTCTCTTTATTCTTCTTCTCCTCCTCCTCCTCCTCCTCCTTCTCCTTCTTCCTTCATCTTTCTTCTTCTTCTTGAAAGGGCCTCTCTCGGTAGCCCAGGCTACAGAGTACAGTGGTGTCATCACAGTTAACTGCAACCTCTCAGACTCCTGCCTCAGTGTTCCTCCCACCTCAGCCTCCCAGCGTACTAGGATTACAGGCATGAGCCACTGCGCCCAGCTCTGTTTTCTTTTAAGACATCTCAGACCCATTTCTAACTCAGGCATAACATTCATCACAGCAGAACTGCCCACTCGGTAAATCATGATGATGACGATGACAGCAAAGGTGTGGCCAGCTGGTCACACCAGCCCTGCTGCACCGCCACCCTGACAACCCCCAGTGCTCCTCTGACAGTGTTCAGAGCACTCCATTTTGCTGCCTGGGCCGATTACGCATAGGAGTGGGAGCAAACACCTACGTAGACAGAGGAGCATGCTGGAGAGGGAGACAGGAGCCTGGCCTCTAGCTGGTGTTGGGAGTGGAGGGACTGTGAGGGCTGCCCCAGCCCTTCTCCAGTCCCACAACCCAGCCCGAGGCTCTTGTCACCAGCAGGAGGTGGGATGTGTGGAACCCTACTCTAGGAGCGCTCTCAACTTTCCCAGCCAGTGTTCCGTTCCACAGGAGGTCGGGCACCAGGGAGCTAAGCGTGGCTTCCTAGCCTCTTCTTACTTCCCCAGCTCGAAGACAGAAAGGAAGTGCAGGTCCAAAGAAGGCCAGCCCATGGGAAGTGGTTGACTCTCAAATGGACATAAAGCGAGAGAGAAGTAATTCTAGACAGTGAAGAAGAAATGTTTCCATAGAAGGAAGAGTCTGAGGGAGAGAATGCAGAGGAAGGGGCTGACCCCTGGTCACAGCAAACACAACAGGATTCTCTCTTTCTTTGTCTTCCCTGAAGAAAACTGAAGCGTCCTGGGAGCTGCTGGTATTTCTCAGGGGGACAAAGCAGCACATTTGTGCTCATTCCTCTGACTGTCGATGACTATTGCCCCTCAGGGAAAGGTGTTAATAAAGCAATTGTGGCAGGGTTTGAGCTTTTAGTTTTTGATTTTTTTAAAGAGGCTAGTTAGCTATGTGTGCTATCTGTGGGGATTTATTCCAAGCTCACCTTCTCACATGAAAGCCAGAATGGTAACAATAGAGTTTTTCAGGAAAACACAAGACATCATTTTTTTGGGGGTTAGAATATGATTTAAATAAAAATGCAGGAAAAGAAGATGACATGGGACAAGAACCATTGCCATGCCTCTGGCAAGAGGCTTACAATGAGACAAGGAGACATGGGCAGGAGCCCACAAAAAGGCCAAGGAAGATGACAAAGGAAGAAAAAAGAAGAGGGTCACGAAGGATGTCTGACGTTAGGATCCACCATGCGTTTATTCCTTCTTTTATTTCTCCCATTTGGCAAGGTTGAAGCCAAAAGAGTTTGGTGACAGAATGGTCAGACACTATCATTTTAGCTAATGAATGGGACTCGGTGTTCCGTCTCCATTGTCTGTAGGCAAGCGCCCACTTGCTAACAGCCCACACTTTCTTCCATGAAGAATCAGAAAGGAAGGATTCCTGGAGGGTTCCTGGGAAGTGCACTAGGCCAGGCCTCCCTTGACTCTGCTGAAAGTCACCGGTGGGATGGAGAACTACTTAGAATTTATGGGGGGATTTGGGGACAGTTACTCAGGAAGCAAACCCCCTTTGGTACTGATTCTGAGGCTTTGGGTAGGTTTCTGTTTCGAAGCCCTACATTTTGAGATAAGTAAAATCTTCCTTGCAAAAGTAGCCTGACTATCCATCGGGCAACTCTCGTGGGTACTGGGTTCTTTGGGAGCAGAAAGCCACTGAAGAGGGTCTTATCATGATCTGGGGACTTCAAGAAATGAAAAGATCTGATATTCAGTAATGCTTAATGCTCAGTGGTGGCTCTTAAGTGGAAAAAGGGACAGACTGGGGAGTCTGGGGAAAGGCAATAAAAGCTGAGTTCCTGAGGTATACACAGGGAGCTTTTACATTCTACAAAGATTGAACAAAGATGTTGAATCTTCCACTGTTAATTTCTTAACCTATCTAAAACAAACAATTAATTAGAAAGAAAACCTGAATAAACAAATTTCTTTTAGATTAGTCCATGAAAGAGCGTCTAATAGCTACACACCAACAAACTGATAATCACTCAAAGGAAGGGTAAGAAAAAGAGCCTCAAGAGTGGGGGGTGGGGAGGTGGGTAAGGAGGAGAGTCCAGATAAATAGCCGTATTTCCGACAAACAAGTATGCAAACAACATAGACCCGGCAAAAGGCACTGCAGAAAAAAGAGAAGGAAGCTAAACAATGGCTTTATTGATTTAGGACATGTGGATTTCATTAGGGAAGCCGAATGCATAAAAATGGGTTGTGATATCTGAACCGAGGCAGAGAGCAAAATTAGGTCACAGGGTTCCTCGGACAAAAGGAATGATGAATCTTTATTAGGTAATTGGACTCAGAGGTAGGAGGAAAAACTAATTCTTTTCTTCCCCAAACCCCCTTTAGAGAGATTTTAAGCCTTCAAAGGTAAATCTACATGCTGAACTGAAATGGTCCCAGGGACCCGCTCTATGTGACACAGCAGCTGCTCTGCCAAAGGATCCCTGAGCCAGAAACCAGAGATTCCCCGGGAAAAACACTCATGCTGATATGGAAACAAATAGTATGGAGATCAAAGCAATGCATGTACGATGTCCCAACGGCCTCGACACGAAGCTGCAGCTGAATTTGAAAGTAATAAAGTAGCAATAATAATGTTTTTTCACTTAAGACATTTTCCTCTTAAGAGCTCATAACCCATGGTAGCTTATATAAAAGCTGATACGCTATTCATGTGGGAACTTCATTTTAAAAATAATTGTCATGGAGACAGAAATCACTGAATTGCTCTAGTGAGAAAACTTTTGCTTCAACAAATACATAGAAAATGTGATGAAAATGCTTTTGCATAAACCTCTTAATTCAATTTTGACCCTTTGGCTTGACATGCCTAGTCAAGGCAAAAATGTTTTGATTAAGAGAAATGGGTCTTTTAACTGTATACAGCTTTCTTTTTGTCTCCTTCCTTTCTGCATTTCTTTTTCTAGAATTTTCTTACTCTTATCTTGTGACCTAGCCACCTCTTCCTGCTTCCCACCAAGAACAAGATCCCGTAAACTGGCTCTTCCCTGATACCCTTGCACATCCGCTGGCCCCAGGATCCTGTTCTCCTAAGACTAGCCCAGGGCAGAGCTGCTCATGTCAACCAACCTCAGGAAGGAGTTACAGGCTTGGCGATGCATCCCTATCAGATAACAGTTACACTTCAACGGTTGCCTTAGGTACCTTTCAATACACAATGTTATTAATGGAGCCAAATAACTACGGAAGAATTTACTGAGCAAAAATGTAATCACCTTTTATATCACAGAGGAGTAAATAATTTTTTAGAGCACCCGATTTATGCAAGGTATCCTGCTAAACTCTTTAAAACGACACAAATACAACACTGAACCAACCTGTCTGTAAGGATTTAAGACTTAATGAAGGAAGGAAGTTAAGCAACTGTGCTAGGTGGCTGGTATGTAGCACAAGGCAGGCATACAGAGACCTGGGTGTGGAAGGGCTCTCCCCGGGGGAAGGGGCGGGGAAAGAAACACAAAGCAGTGCCTTTGTCTGCATTTTGATGAAGGGTCCAACAGGTGTGTTAGGGAGGATTAGGGCAGATAAAAAACCTTAAGCAAACATACAAAGGGTCCCACCAGGAGGCTGTTGCCTTAGACAGTCCTCAGGGGCATAGCGGTGATTGAAGACCTTGTCTGCAGTGTAGACAAGGAAAGAGGGCTCCCAGCATCAGGCTTCCGACTCACCGCTGCCCTGCCAGCCAGTGTAACCCAGCCTGGGAACCTGACTGCCTCCTCATGGAGGTTATGTCTAGGGATGCGTGGGAGCAGAAAGGGCTGGAAAAACGTGGCATTCCATGTGGCAGGCCCCAAATGCCAAGCCAAGGAGTTTGAACTTAATGCCGAGGGCATCAGCGAGCCTCAGAAAGCACGTAATAACCTTTTCAGACTCACGCACGTGCAAGTGTGTGTCACTGCATGTTTGCGTGTGTGGTGTCTATGTAGCTAGGTGTGAGTGCGAGGGTATGTGTGTGAGTGGATGTGTGGATGTGGATCCGTGTGGGTGTGTGTAAGTGTAGTGTCTGTGTGTGAGTACATGTGTGTAGATTTGTGGGTGTGTTTGTGTGTGTGCAGGTATGTGAGCGTTATGTGTCTGAGTGTATGTGTTAATGTGTGAGTATTGCACGCCTGGGTGTGTGTACTTGTGCGTGCTTGTGAATAGGGATATCTTAGTTCATTCAGGATGCTGTAGCAAAATACCTGAGACTGGATAATTTTTGACGACAGAAATGTATTGCTCACCGTTCTGCAGGCTGGGAAGTCATCAAGGCACCAGCAGATTTAGTGTCTGGTGAGGGCTCGTTCCTCACAGATGGCACCTGTGTGTCCTCACATGGCAGAAGGGAAGGGGCAACAAGTTCCCTCAAGCCTCTTTCTTAAGGGCGCTAACCCATTCCCATGAAAGCCCTCATGACCTAATCACCTCCCAAAGGCCCACCTCTAACACTGTTGCCCTGGGGATTAGGTATCAACGTATGAACTTCAGGGGGAGGGCGGTGCACACACACTCAGACCACAGTGGGAGAGGTGCTGGCAGTGGTGGGAAAGCTGAGCTTCATGCTGCGGGGACTGGATGGACTCTGACATCGGACAAGCGTTCACCTGATTCTGGACGTATCCCAGCCTTGGGAGTGAGGGCTGCCACCCTGAGGACCTCTGTGTCCAGCCAGGACCCACGCCTGCGGCATTGGCCTCATCTGACATCTCCTCCTGCCGGTCACTAAGGGATGCCCTTCACCCCAGCTTGCTTCCTCCCCTGGGAAATGCAGGTCTTCCTCCTCTTCCTCGTGCCCTGTTTTAAAAATACACACACGTATGTCTGTGTGTACATACGTGTGTGTATATGAGTGTGTGTACATATATGTGTGCATATATAATTTTGAAAACAGGGAACCATGAAAAGATATGTGACAGGGTTTTATCTGAATCCTGTTCTTCAACCTGTCACTTATTTGCAATGGGACCTTGGACAAGTTATGTAACTACTTTCTTCATTCTACAAATTTTGGCCGAAAGCCTAACACATGGCCAGCACTGTGTTGCTTCTTGCTGGGGTTACTTTCAGGAACAAAGCAGAGGAGGAGCTCATCGTCTAGTAGGGAGCTAGACGCTACGACAAAGCCCGACGCCGAGGAAGGGGCTGGGAATCAAAGATGCGGGGTGCACTGAGGGAGTGTGTCTGGGGGCCCTGACTCCATCGGGGGAATTGGAGGACGTGTCCTCCTCTGTTACTTGGGTGTGTTGGCCCTAACCTGATGGCGCCGCTGTGAGGATCACACCTGATTACGTGAGCCCCAGAGTCTGATAAACAGTGGTGATGACTGTGGTGGCAGCCCAGTCCCTGAGCACGTCAGGAGCATCTCAGACAATTGCTCAGGGGCACAAGCATCCATGAGCTGGAGCCCTGAACCAGGAGCCAAGCCGGGGAGACCGGCTGCATCCACAGTGCAGGGAGAACAGGGGCACCGCTGCTGGGCTCCTGCCTTCCTGCCTGGGCCCGACTCTGCTCTCTCTTTTCCACCAACACACAAGACCATCTTGAAACCGAACGGTGAAATGTGTGTGACAGAATCAGAGCCACACGGACTTTTCCAAATTATAAGTATCTCTCAGGTCATTCCCCAGTTTGAAGTCTCCCTTACTTCTGAAGTGTTCAAAGTAGTTGAACACAACTTTTCCATTACCTGGCAGCTCCTAGTTACAAGTAGACCCTCTGTGTTCACTGAATCATTGGCCTATTGAAGAGAATTTTAGTGGCTTTCTAAAAAAATGCGGTAAAATATACATGACAAAATTTACCATTTTAGCCATTTTAAGTGCACAGGTCAGTGGCATTAAATACATTCACATGTTGTGCAGCCATTACCACCATCTACCTCCAGAACTCTTTTCATCTCACAAAATGACACTGTCCTCATCAAACCACTCCCTGTTCCCCTCCCCCAGCCCCTGGCAGCCGCTATTCTGCTTTCCGTCTCTATGAATTTGACTACTCTAGGGACCTCATATGGGTGGGATCACACAGTATTGTCCTTTGGTATCTGGCATATTTGAATTAGCATGATGTCTTGGTGGTTTTTAGAAGTTATTGCAGCTTCCACGTACATATGAACCTGGGAGACAGGTTAAACACACATCTGGCTAGAGAGTTATCACAGCACAACAGGGCAAGAGTCTCTGTGGAGTCAGGCTGCCTGGGGTCAAAGGCGGGGCCCAGCATCGTGAGCTGTGTGACGGGGGGGGCAAGTCAGTTAAACTCTCTGTGCCTGGACTTCCTCACATGCAAAATGGACACAATGACAGTACATATTCATGGGGCTTTTTTGAGGATCAAATAAATTAATATATGTAAAACTGCAAAACCTGGCACAAAGTTGACACTGGACAACTATTAATAAAATTCAAAATAAAGAACACACACAACCATACGTCTAAATATAAAATTATAAAGTTTATATCTTCATAAAATACTTAAATATTTTTGAAGCGATTATTATAAAGAAAACAAAAAACATCTACTGTCAAAAAGAATACTGTGTATTCATCTGGAAATTATACATGAATTTTCTACTGGAAACACAGACATTTTTTTGAAAAAATATGACAGCCTTCAATCTTAAGAAAAGATAAGCTCTAAAAGGATTCTGAAAAGGTTTACAAAAGATATGGCCTAAACCTCCATTTGACAGACTCCACAACAAGAAGGGTGGGTAAAACAGGTCCCATTCTAGAAGAGAAAAATAAAACTTAAAACACTCTGTGATGAAGCAAAATATTGCAATATTGGTAATGTTCAGAGGTTGAAATTTGGAGATACTATATAAGCAATGAACTCTCAAAAAGGAAACCAATTCTCTATTATTGCATATTTATGGAAGAAATTTTCCTATTACTGAACAATGAGATGGCTGTTTATCTTAGAAAACCCATTTAATGGATTCTAAAAAGTAAAAAAAGATCATTTTTGAGTGTAGATTTTGCAAACAAAATTCTTTGTCCACATATTAACTTTCTCCCTCCAGTCTTCTCTTTCTCAGTCAGAGGCCATCACTGCCAAGTCATGGCTTAACTTTGCAGCTACATCTTCCAAAGACCTGTTGTTACCCACACCCCCCTCTCCCCAGCCCCCAGCCCCCAGCCCTCCCAATGACTTCTGCAGTGAAGCTAGGCTGCCTCCAGGTAAGATCTGCATTGTCCCTCCATCGGGTCGCTGATTGGCTCCCTGTCCCCTCCCTCCCCCACTTTATGATTTTGGCATGCAATAAGCTTTGAGTTAGACCAAAATTGAAGGAGCCTAGTTTATGCACTGGGGATCCTTTTGAGAGGGTCATTTTCATCAGGCATGGGTTTAGGAGTCTGACAACTTGGATCAAGTCCCTGCTCTTGTCCTAGGTCACAAACCAAGTAGGTTTTCACTTCCAGCAGGACTGTAGGACAAAGAATTCAATTGCTTTGACTCTACAGAGGCTGTTTCAAAAATACAGCTTTAGAGAGAATAGTTTTAGAGGTTTTAGAGAGAATAGTCATAATTCTCTCTTATCTTAAGCTTTTACTTGGCTTTTTTTGTGCTGTGCTGGCCTGATTAGGATCTGTTGTCGTAAAGGGTTTTTCTGAAGTGTTTACTCAGGAAGCACGTGGAACGCACTCTGACAAGTAAAGCCTATGTTTCCATTATTTACTGAGACTCTTTGTTTTCGCGTATCAAATATCTCATGCCTTACCCAAATACTTTATGTGCCAATGAAGACCCAAGACTTTAACCACAGGGAATGGAAAGAGGAACCAATGGAAATTAGCAAAATCCCAGTAAGAAAATATTTCATTAACTTTATTTCAAAAAGTAGGTTTTCAAGGGTGCTAGAAAATTCCCCTAAAGTTGTTTCCTTAGAAAGAAAACACAGTATGTGTCAGAGTATGAAAACAGGAAAGGGTGAGAGAATAGCTGTTGTTTGATCATCTTAATCAAGGGGAAATTTGTCTGAGGTAAACAGTTCTCAGAAATAGCAATAGTTTCACAAACTTGATTTTTTAAATGGTTTTGGTATCCTCTAAGTCCACACTCTTTAGGACTATGAAAGCCAGCGTAAGTCAGCAGGTAATCTTAGGACTTGAAAGCATTAACATGAGACCCAAAGTGGTGATGACTTTTCTATCAGGGAGTAACTTAGAGATAATAAGGTCTAATTTGTAGGTATTGAAAAATGAAAACAAGAAGACCGAATTAAATATCTGACAATGATAGCATGTACATTGATTGACAGGTAATTGAAAGTAAACCATAAGGACATATTTATTATTCCAAAGGATAAAATGTTGATTAACATTTTCTCTTGATTAAAGAGAATCAAGATGCTAAGAGTTGTATCTTTAAAAACACTAATAAATGGATAAACTTCTAGCAAAACTGATCAAGAAAAAAGAGAGAAGGTATAAATAAACAAGATTAGGACTGAGATAAAAGGATAATAAAACCACAGATGCAGCAGAGATTATAAAGATAAAAATGAATATTATAAACAAGTTTATAAAAATAAATTTAAAACAGATTAAATGGAAAAATTCTTAGAAAAATACAGATTACAAAAAATAACTCAAGCAATAATAGAAAATATGAATGGCTTGATACATATTAACAAAATTTAAACCAATAGTTTAAAATTTTCCTACAATAAACTGTAAGCCTAGATCACTCTACAGGTAAGTTCTCCCAAAATTCAGGAACAGATAATTGCAATCTTACCAAATTTGTTCCAGAAAGTAGAAAAAGAGGAAACATTACCTTAGTTTATAAAATTAGTATAATTTTTTCCAAAATGAGGAAAAAAAATTATACATGAAAATAGAAGCAAAAACCCTAAACAAAATATTGACAAACTGAATTATATACAACATAATCCTGTATATCTTACATCATAATCAAGTAATGTCTATTCTAGGAATGGAAAGTTAGTTCAAACTCAGAAAAAATTTATTAACATAATTGATATAATAGATCAAAGAGGAGAATTGATCATCTTAACAGATTCAGAAAAAGCATTCAATGAAATTCAAAATGCAATAGACTAAGAATAGAAGAAAACTTCCTTAATGTAATAAAACATATCCATAAAAAACAACAGCAAATATCTTATTTAATGTTGAAATGTTAAAAATTATTCCTTTTGAAATCAGGAGCAATTCAAGAATATTCATTCTCATTTCTATTCAATATTGTTCTAAAAGTCCTAGTCATCCTAAATAAGCAATAAAAAGAAGTAAAAGATATAAGGATTGGAAAGGAAGAAACAAAATTATTACTATATGCAAGTCATATGATTGTATGCATAGAAAATTTGAAAAAAATTACCAACTGTTAACATTAGAACTTCTAGCAAGGTTACTAGATATAATCCCAATTTGAAAGAGTGAATTGTATTCTCTAAACCAATAACAAACATTTAGAGTTTTAAATTTTTTTTAAAATACCATTTATAATATCAAGAAATATATATAATACTTAGGCATAAATCCAAAAAGATGTGCAATATCTTTCAGGAAAAATATTCTATAGATATATATTAAAAGGATTTGTAAGAGACCTAAATATTCATAAATGGAGGGACACACTAACTTTATAGAACAGAAGGCTCAATTTTGCAAAGGTATCAGTTCTCACAAAATTGATTTATAGTGTTAAAAGAAAAACTTTAGACAAATTAAATTCAATATGTTATCTGAGCAAAGAACAATTCATGAATCAGGCAGCTCTCAGAACCAGAAGAGGTTCAGATAGCACCACCCAGGAACATGGGCAGAGAGCTTTCATAGGCTGAATATGGAAGCAAAGTAGGGAAATCATCTGATTTGCTACAGCTGGGCATTTGCTTTATTTGGGCATCGTCTGATCAGTTGACGGCCTGTGATTAGCTGAAACCCAGCTATTTGTTACAAAAAAATATACTCCTAAATTAGGTTAGGTTTGTTTACATACTAAGTAAGGTTGCAGTTTGTTACACAGGAACTCAAGGGACAGAGACAACCTCAGGCAAATTGGCCTCCTGCTTTTTTAATTTAACAACAGATTTAATGATGTTCCCATCAAAATCCCCAAATGATTTTTTCTGGAAATTGATAAACTAATTGTGAGTTTTATATCAAAAAGCAAAGAGTTTATGGCTAGTAAAACACTCTTGAATAAGACAAAGAAGGTAAAAGAGAATTCCCCAATGAGATATCAAGGCTCACTACAATGCTATAGTGATTAAGACAGTGTGGTCTATCTTAGTAGGATAGATGAACAGACCAGTGAGACAAACTGAAGAGCCCAGACTCAGACCCAAGCACAAGTGTAAACTTGATATTTATTAGAAGTGACGTTGTAGAGGAAAAGTTGGACTATTCAGATAGTGTGAAACTCCTAGATATCTCTGTAAGAAATTATGTTGGCTCTCTATCTCATTATTTACTCAAAAATTAATTCCTGATGGATCAAGGATATAAATGGGGGAAGCAAAAGTTTTAAACTTTTGGAAGAATATTCCTATTCTTAGGAAATAGACAGTGAAGTATTTAGGTGTAAAGAGCCATGATTTATTTACCTTACCTTTAAATGTTTCAAGAGAGAAGGAGAAAAAAATTAAGAGAGAGAAAATGCAAAAGGAAATGGGAGTAAAATATAAACAATAAGTGAATCTGGGAATAGGGTATACTGGGTCCTTTGTGTTATCTTTATCTTTTCAACTATCTATTAGCTTGAAGCTATTTCAAAATAAAAAGGTGTATTTTGGTGTTGTTGTTGTTTTTTGTATTTTTCTTTTTTTTTTATTTCAGCATATTATGGGGGTACAGATGTTTAGGTTACCTATGTTGCCCTTGTTCCCTCTCCCCCACTAAGTCCGAGTTTCAAATATGTCCATCTTTCAGGTTAAAAAGGTGTTTTTACAAAAAACTTCAAGAAGAAAAATAAGAGAACGTCTTTTATCACCTCAGGGTATGGAATTATGTTTCTTAAACATAATTCAAAGGGTGACAATCATTAAAAAAATATTGACAAAATAAATTACATTAAAAGAATTTCTGTTCATTGAAAGATACCATAAAGAGAGCGACAAATACATGCCATCAACTGGGAGAGTATATTTGCCACACATAAAACTGACAAAGGATCAGGATCCTGAATATACAAAGAACTCCTATGACTCAATGTGTGCCAGGGTCCATTTAAAAAAATAATAAATAACCCAATGGGAAAATGGGCCAAAAAATGAATATTTTACTAAGGAAGAAAACCAAATATTAATAAACATTAAGAGATGCTCAGCTTATTTGTAATCAGAGAAATGAAAATTAAAACCTCAATGATACATAATTTCAGGCCCACATGACTGGCAAATATTAAAAATCTTGGCAATATTAAATATTCATGAAGATGTGGAGCAACAAGCTGTCTCCTATGCTGCGTGCAGTACAGAAGTCAGTACAACCTTCAGCAATGCCTGTTACAATTGGCCCATCAATTCCACTCCTGGAAACTTAGAGACACAAGCAAAATTCTTCCACATGTCACCAGGAGAGGAGCATAAAATTATTTATAACAGCAATTGTCCATAATAAGTAAAAAGACTGAAAACAACCTGAAATTTCCATCAACAGTGAAATGAATAAATAACCACTGTTATTTATGGCATATTCATAGAATAGAATACCAAATATCTACATACAGCAATATGAGCCAGTTTTAATAATGTTGAGAGGGGGAAAAGGAAGACCCCGAAAAACTCAAGCAGTCATGGAAGGGTGAACTTTTAAAAGATAAGAAGTGAGTTAGTCAAGAAGAGGCAAAGTCATTTTAATCGCAGTCAAGGAGCAGCATGACCCATGTAGGAACTGCAAATGCACAGCCCCCTTCCCTGCCATGGCATGTTGGCCTCATATGGAACTCCGGTATACACAAAGTGACTTCTGGACACCTTTGCATGAGCCATGAGAAATTCTGTATAGGTGACTTGCTTGTTGGGAATAGTTGCAGGAGAGAAGTAAGGTTAGAAAGAAAATAAAAGAGATAAGGCAGATAGAAAAGGAGTAGAGAGCTGTTTACTATTAACTCCTCTCTAGGCAGGGAAAATGAAATCCTGTGCTCATACCTACTCCCTGGTGGCGCCCCAAGGAGAGAAGGAGCAAAGATGACTGTAAGGCACGATGGAAGGTGACGATTATAAAGACGGAATGAAGACTATGCTAACTTGGATATTGAAGGGGATTTTAAAAGTTGAAAACAACTCAATTAAGGTTGTCCCTGAGCTTTTTCTATCTCAAGCACTTAAGTTACTCTGTGTCTCTGAGATCACAGTGGGAATTATCAGTTGAGTTTTTGTTAATAAAAGTCAGAGAATTTTTGTGTCCAGAAAGAAAAGCTCTGTCTGCTTACCCAATCATTTACTGTAGCAGGGCTTAAAATTAGTATTCAATTTATTAAAGCTATAAATTAAGAATCTCAGTTTTTATGAACATTTGCATTCAGTTTGCAAATCTTATTTCTTTTTTATTTAGAAATATAGCAATTGTCCAAAAATAAGAGGAGCCATTTTTACATTCCTTGGTGAATGTTTGAATTAACTCATAAGTTCTCCTCTCGCAAATACCTAACAAAATTTTCTTAGACATTTCTTACTACGATCATGTACTTAATACATCTGAATTGCTCAAGTCTTTCAAATGCCTGTCAGGTAGATTTAACAAATTTAATAATTACATTCTTTCCTAGCATTCAATCTACTATTGTAACTCAGACTTTAAAATATAGTAAAGCCAACTATTTTCACCTCATATCTTAAAATCAGACAAAGCATGCTCAAGATAGCATAGAAATGACCAAACTTATTACATTCATATGATCCCTACACATACATATCTTACATAACAATATCAATATTACATTGATCTTTTTATCCTGGATTTACAAACTTGTTCATTGAAGCCCAGCATTAGCACCTCTGGCTGGCCACAGCAACTGGGGTGAGTCCACTGAGAGATCTTGCCCTTGGACTGGCCACTACGGACTGGACAATACTATCCGAGCCATAGGCCAACAAGCTGAGCCCTGGCTTAAACTTAGGCTCTGACTTCTTACCCAACCATTTACTGCAATACTTCCATGACACTTTTCTGCATACCCCCATGCCCCTCCAATTCCCTACCCCACCAGGAGTGCAACATTTTTATGTCTTTTCATTTGTACCCTTTAATATTTTATTTTGTCATTTGTTTAATTATTTCTATAATCATTTATTTACATAAGACTAACCCAGAGGGAGGAATTAATGCTCTGAAACATAAATTCAGAAAGGCATTGCACGCTTGACTAGAAGATGAGCCAGAGATAAAAATTATTCTTTGAGTATGAAGTATCTAAAGTAAAGAAAAAAAGAATTTACAAACATCTTGAAACTATAGGTCAGGGAGTTTCCAGTTGTTTCTGACAAGCAGGGGTTGGTAAATAAAAAATATTTCAGTGCCCGTTATTACTAGCTTAAGATGTGTAAATGTCCCTGCTTGTGTCTATCTGACGTAAACCTCACCAGGGGAGGACACGGATGCTGCCACAGTAACAGCAACAATCTAAATGTAATTAGTTATTGCCCCTACCTGCTAGTGCAAGACCTTGGGCACCTCTGAATTCCACCCACATATATCCCAGGGGTCCCCCACAAATGTATCACATGTTTGCATAAACAAAATCACTCATGCAGGTGAGGCAACATTAGTTTTCATTTGAGTATTTTTCAGTGACCTGCCTCCGGGTCCTCAAGACTCCCGGGGTGACATGGGTGTCACTCTGCAAGAGGACGCCAAACTGGAATCCTTCTGGGTATTGGGTTTGACAAAATAGTTTGGAGAAATGGCTCTTTCAGCTTTTCTTTTAGCTTTTAGCTTTGGAGGGATCCAGCCAAGATGAGCCCTCAACAGGGAAGGGACAGGGAAGGGAGATATATAAAAGAAAGAAAACGTAAGCGAGGATAAGTGCTGGAATCACACACCTGGATGACTCCCTATGATGGAGTGTGGGAATAGGGCTTAAAGAGGAGTGAAGGTTAAATTCGAGTTTCTCAGCCGCTGCCAAGACAGTAAATAACGGAGAGGAAGGAGGAAGGATTACGCCAGAGAAAGAACTTTCCTCTTAACTTCCTTCAATGTGCTTCGGCATGCCTGCGCCCAAACCTCACCTCAACGTTCTGAGACGGAAATTTATTTGCGGTTCTTCAGCTGACATCTCTTTCCCCCATGTTTACCTTGCAAACCTCGCAGCCCTAAGGTAAAGTCAAAACAATGAAATTCTGTTTATTAGTGCTGCTACATTTATTAAACTCCATCTTCTCTTTTGGGAAATATGAATGTCATTAGGATTAGAAGATTGTCCCCAAAAGTGTTTTCACAAGGATGCTGGAGGATACACTCTTCGTAACGAAAACAAAATCAAAACAAACGTCCACCAGTGAGTGAACCCGCTACATTAAGACTTGTACAGATGAAGTCATTTCGGATGGTCCATTTATTCATTCATTCGACCAATATTTTTTGAAGAGCACTGTGTGTCAGACACTATTCTAGTTTCTTCAGAGTAAAGAAAGCCAGCAAAATGTCCTGCCTTCCTTGAGCTCACATTCTAGTGGGGCGGGGGAGGGGTGGCGGAGAAACAGTAAACAAAATAAGTAAGGAGAATATATTGTATGTTAGATGTTGAGAAACACTACGGATAAAAATAAAACAGTGAAGGGGAATAGACAGGCCACGAAGGGGGTGCCATTTAGAATAGGGAGACAATGGAGGGCGACATTTGAGTAAATACTTGGAGGAGGCAAGGGGGGCCACGTGGATATCGAGTTAAACTGCATTCAGGCTTATGGAACAGTAGCTGCAAAGGCTGTGAGGCAGGAGCAAGCCCAGTGTGTCCAAGGAACAGAAAGGGGGCTGGTCAGGTGGGAGAAGAAAGAATGAGGAGGAGGGAAGTAAACTGGAGTGTCGGAGAGGCCAGGTCACGCAGGGCTTGTTGTAAAGACTTTGGCTTTCATTCTACGCTACATGGGAGGTCGCTGGAAGGCTCTGAGCAGATGAGAGACGTGATCTGATTTATGTTTTACGGGATGCCTCTGGCTCCTTTGTCAAGAATGGATAGAAGGCAGATAAGAGCAGAAGAAGGGAGATCAGGTAGGAGGCTATTAGAATAACCCAGATGAGAAATGATGAGTCACAGTGATGACAATGGAGGTGACACAGTGTGATGACAAGGTTCTGGATACATTTTGAAGGTGGAGTACATGAATTTGCTGATACATTGGATGTGAGGTGTGAGGGGGGAAAAGAGGAGGAAAAATAATTCCAAGGTTTTTGGCCTAAGCAACTGGAAAGATGGAACAGCCGTGAACTAAATGGCAATTCTGCCAGAAGAGCAGGTTCCACTAGGTTTAACTACAGTGCCGTTTTTGTAGGTTCAAGGCATTTGAGTATCAGTCATTTCATATGATTTAACCTAACAAATGTATATGCATTGACATAGAAAGATACCATAGAAACGTGTGAGCATCTCAGGATCGATTCCCGCCTGCCCTCCTGAACATCCCACCAATAATGAGAATGAGGCCACATAAGCCAGCATGCGAAGCGCTGAGCCTGAGAAGGCAGGAAAGGGTCTCTATGCCAAGGCAGTTCCAGGACCCAGCCACCCTGTGCTAGCAGGATTGGGAGGGCACGCCCAGGGCTGGATCCTGAGGTGCTGGACCAAGGAAGACTAAATATAAACTTCAATAAGGGAGGGAGGGTTTACTGGTAGGAAGCACGCTTGTGATTCAAAATTCAACACCCTTGCCACAACCCCAGCAGGTGATGCTAACGTGCTGCTAGGAAGGCTCTTGGCCTCTTGGAAGATGTATTTACAGTAAGTGCAGGAGAAATGCTAGGGCTGCTGTGGCAGACGGTGAAGAAGAGAAGAGGCTCTTAGAAGTGAGCATGCCAGAGTGGGTCAGCCACATACAGCGGAGAAGCCTGTTCACCAGAGCAGTGGGGACAGGGCTGGTTAGAAGGGAGTGAGCCTCGTTACGGAGCTTGGCGGCAGCTGTCCTCTGTAGGCTGGGGCTGGCAGCAGGAAATGCTGTCACACAATTGGACTCCTCGTAGCCATGAGGTTAATGGGATACTGAAATAACAGAGGCAAGTTGGTGATGCTTAACCATCAGCAGCAAGGTGTGTGCAATTCTTGTGGGTAGGAATCCAGAAGGGCCCGACGAGAAAGAGCTATAGTAGTGGGACCTGGACACAAGAGAGATGGATGGCGATAAGGATATTGCTCAAACTGCACAACAAAAATGTATCAAGGATGTATGATCAGGAAGCAGACCATATCCAGGTCTGACCCAGAACCCACTGGCTGGGGGACAGCCCAGATACCCAGAGGGGCTGTGCTTCCACCAGAAAACAAAGTAAGAGTCACAATAAACTTTAAACTGTACCCACTTACTTCAAGATCCTCATGCCAGGAGGCCAGCAGGCAAGGAAAGGGTCAGCATCCTGGACGTTGTAACTCACCTGGGCACACTAGGTGTGGCATCAGAGGTGGCACTGAAGTGATCCAAGAGGGCAGGAAGCGATATTTTTGGCACCCATGTGGTACATTGAGGCATCTCTTTACACTTCTCTGTCTAATTTTTTTTTTTTTTTTTTGAGACAAAGTCTCACTCTTTTGCCAGGGCTAGAGTGCCGTGG
>NW_012150618.1:1841412-1842578 GCF_000956105.1 Propithecus coquereli | reverse complement strand
TGGCCTTTTTCAGGCACCTCAAACATATTTACCACATTTCTTGGATATACATTTGAACCTCTTAGTAAATTCCACTCCATTCTCTCTGGCAGATAGTGAGGTGAGAGACAAACTAGCTATCTCAGTGATAGATATATCACTGTATATCATGTTTGGTTTTATTTGGAGGGGCCCAACAGAGATAGGACTAATAATCCCAAGACTCAAGTGTGTATAGTGTTTATTAAAAGTAAATAGGAGGCTGGGTGTGGTGACTCACACCTGTAATCCTAGCACTCTGGGAGGCCGAGGCAGGAGGATGGCTTGAGATGGGGAGTTTGAGACCAGCCTGAGCAAGAGCGAGACCCTGTCTCTACTAAAAATAGAAAAAATTAGCCAGATGTGGTGGCTGGCATGCCTGTAGTCCCAGCTACTCCCGAGGCTGAGGCAGGAGGATTGCGTGAGCCCAGGGGTTTGAGGTTGCTGTGAGCAATGATGATGCCACAGCACTCTACCTGGGGCAACAGAGTGAGACCCTATCTCACTCTGTTGACAAACAAAAAAAGTAAATGGAACAGAAGGTAATTATTACAGTAGCTTTCAATATATTAGTAGAAGCATCATTTATTTTTAATAAAAATATACTAATTAAAACATTTACATAATCTCTGTAACCTAGGAATTCTGCTTCTCAGAATGTATATTAAGGAAATAATCAAAACAGTACACAAAACATTACAAAGAAGTGTTCATTATAGGTATGTATAAATGGAAAAAAGTCACGTATGTATCAATAGGAATTTCAATGACAAATTTATGTTCCATGTGTGTGGTTGGCTACCATGCAGCTTTTAAAATTATCTTTTTGAAGACTATTTATTAACATGGGAAAATGTTCACAATATGCCAAATGCAAAAGGTAAAATACAAAATTATATGGATACACTTAGTTTTATTTTAAATTATATGCATATGATGCATTTAAAGAAGATAAGAAGGAAATAAATTAAAATTTTGTCAGTGATTATTTCTGAATGCTGGGGATATGAGTAAGTTTTATTTTTCTTCTTGATTGTTGATTTATTTTCCACACACACACACACACACAGCAGCAACCCACATCCAATGACTAGTTGCTGATGCAGAGGTATAAAGGCCCACCCCCCTTGCCTGAACTTGAGATGGCT
>NW_012150618.1:1838779-1841362 GCF_000956105.1 Propithecus coquereli | reverse complement strand
CATGAGGTCTGGTCACCCCACCAGATAAGCCACCTAGACCAGGACAGATGCCAGCCAAGGGCAAAGGGATCAAGAATGGCTGGTAGGAGAGAAAATGAGTATGAGTTGAAGCCTCAGGACCAGCTGCAATGGCAGAAGCTGTGGTTTATCCCAATAACCTAACTTCCGTAGATGTATCCAGGAATCAAGCCTAAATCAAGCTAGAATTCTGCAGGAGCTTTCCCCAGCTGTGATAAACTTACTACATGAAGCAAGTGGACCCAAGCAGTGCAAGGTGTAGACTGTAGTGGCTATTGTGGTGCACTGCCAAACCCCCCTGAGGACTGGGGCATTCGTTTCTAGCTGTCAGGAGTGTGGGCTGCCAACGACTCATAGTTGAGACACAGGAAAAGCCTCCAACAGAAGGAAGCTGCCTTCTCCAAGGTCCTGTCCCCACCCACCCACACAGTCACACACACACACATACACACACACATACACATACACAGCAGCAACCCACATCCAATGACTAGTTGCTGATGCAGAGGTATAAAGGCCCACCCCCCTTGCCTGAACTTGAGATGGCTCCAAAGGACCATCCAAGCACCGGAGCCCCATGGGATCAGCTGAGGCCACTGTTGCAACTGTATTGCACTTTAACTTCTGCCTTTCCCAATCCTGCTTCATTTACTCCCTCACTGATGTTGTTCCCAAGAGCACACCCTCATAAACCTCCCACACACAAATCTCCATCTGGTATGGTTTGAATGTGTCCCCGAAGTTCATGCGTTGGAAACTTAATCCCCAAATCAACAGCAGTGAGAGGTGGGACATTTAAGAGGCGAATAGATCACAAAGGCTGTGCCCTCTGTGGGTTAGTATCACTGCCACAGTTGTGGGTTCATTATTGCGAGCGTGGTTTTGTTACAGAAGGGACTTCAGCCCTCTCTTGCTTTCTTTATCACATGCTTGCGTATTCTCTTGCCCTTCCGCCTTCCACCATGGACTGACACAGCAAAAAGGCCCTCACCAGATGCGGCTCCTCCATCTTGGACTTCCCAGCCTCTGGAACTGTTTGAAATAAGTCTCTGTTCTTTATAAACTACCCAGACCTGGGTGCTCTGTTATAGCAGTGCAAAACAGACTAAGAGTTTTCTGAGTCTTTTCTCAGAAAGCTGTGCCTGCGATACTGTTTCAATTTTGAAAGAAGACGGAGAAAGGGAAGCAATGGCTTCTGCTTATTTCCTTGCCCCGTCTCTTTAGACTTTTGTCCTACAAAACTCACATCACCTTCTCCTCACCTACATTTTTTTATTCGAAAATAAAAACAAATGCCAAAGACACTCCAGGCTCCACAGAGTTTTGTCTTAGCCCTGACATGTGCACTATGTAGGTGGCAATGAGCAAAAGTGGATCGGAACTGGCCCATCCCAGGGTTGCTCTCCTCTGTGCACAGAGACCTTCTCAGGATGATGTGAATAAAAGAGAACTTTGCTCTTGCCCTTTCAACCTTGGACCACGTAGCAAATATTTTTTATCCCTCAGCAGGTTAAAAATCACGCCAATCCAGCCAGTGTACAGTTTATTACAATTCTGTTCCCACAGGGGTAGCCGGAACAGCAATATTGTTTTAAATATATTGAAGCCAGACTTTTTTGGTTATTATTTGTTAGTACAAGCCAATAAGACCAAGTAGCTCCTTTTTTTCTTATCCTCCAGAACAATTGGCAATTGGGAGATGTGTTTGAGTGGGTTTTTTTTTTTTTTTTGGTTTTTTTAAAATCTCAAATGACTCATTTGGTGGGAACGAATTCACATGTCAGCATGTGGTCTGACCAACATACCCTATCCATAGGAAAAAAAAAAGCATAACATTTTCAAATTAAGGTATATTCAGCAGTTATACATTCTTGTTTTAATTGTTTTCTTATTTTAAAAATACATTGACCAGCAGCTAGCCAAATAAACAAAGAGCATGTGCTTGAGATTGCCATGGTGGGAAGACTGATCATCCCATTGTTTGAGTCAGGATAATCTGGTTGTAAGAAACAGAAAGTCATGTCAGTCAACTTGAGCAAAAGGGACTTACTGCACGAAAACAGGAGTATTTCATGAAATTCGAACTGCATGCATAGGAAATCCCAGTCTGCTGGCAACTGCATACTTGCTTGCTCTGTCTCTTTTTCTCTCCCTTCCCCAGCCCACATCCGTGGTCTCTCTCCTCTGCTTCCCTGTGTGCCTTCGCCCCCTCCTCTGGTGTCTCTTTGCAAATGGCTCTCTGTTTCCTCACTAGTCCTCATGGCCCCAAAAAGGCTGCTGCAGCCCCATCTTCCAGCGGAAGACATCTCCATGGAATAACATAGTCTTTCTGCCTCTTAAGTCAAATTTTTGTGATTTCTAACTGAGTGCTTTAGGTTGAATTAGATGTCCCTGATCTACCTGTTATAAAAATAGTTGTCCAACCCCAATCCTTAGCAAAGCTTATGGAGATACTTATAAGAATGAGGGTTGGCCTTTTTCAGGCACCTCAAACATATTTACCACATTTCTTGGATATACATTTGAACCTCTTAGTAAATTCCACTCCATTCTCTCTGGCAGATA